>NC_028647.1:12116192-12121521 GCF_001406875.1 Solanum pennellii
TATATATATATATATATAAAATTATTGTATTTATCAAGAGCAAAGATTCCATAAACATATTATATACTAATAGGTAATATGTAGTCATTATGTGTTTGAAAATTAAAATGCAATCTTCCAAAATCAAAAATTTGATATGTAATAAGTTATTATAGTGTTTTGGAATTGAAGTTATGCACAAAAAAAAAAACATTAAGGATCCTTAAAGAGTATGGAAGAGAAGTAAGGGGTAATGGAGAAAAAGTTCAAAAAAAAGTACTTTGATTTGAGAGAATAGTATCATTGTATATCATATAATTATAATTAATTGCTAGTTTTAATTATATCATTTGACTTTCTATTTTTTTTAACTCCTATTAATACTAACATTATTGTGACAACAAAAAAAATCATATAAATGTTTAGGCTTGATCTCTTGGAGAAGAAAATATTTCTCTGAAAATATTGTAAATAAATGTATTCTGTAAAAAGTTATTTGTGAAGATGCATAGTTGGATTTACATATAGTTTGTAATAACAAATACGTATAACAATAAATTTACAAAGACAAGCAAAAAAGTTTAATGACTGTATAAAAAACATATCATGATTTGTAACAATAGAATGAAATAAAAAAAATTGAGCCCAATGAATGCAGAGTGTGTCCTTTGTTAGTGAGCCACTCAACAAGAGCAAAATACACAAATATTTAATTGTGCAGAAGAAGAAGCTCTAGATCACATTAACAATGCAGAAGAAAAAATTCAGAATTTTCGTTATTTTAAAATGAGAGGGAACCCCTCTATTTATAGCCAAAAAAGGATAGTATGAACAAATGCTAATTGTGTCTTACTGAAAAGGTCACAACTCTTTGAAAAAGTCTAAACTTTTCGAAAAGGTCACAATCTTTCATAAACGTTACAACCTTTCATAAAAATCGCAACTCTTCATAAAAGTCACAAATTTTTATAAAAGTCACAACTTTTGAATAAAAGTCACAATTTTTCATGAAAGGTTATTCAATTCTAGTTTACCATTTGTTTTATTAAAAGAAAAAAGACATAATTACAAATCATAACACTATTTTGTCCAAGTTTACATAATTTCATTTTACCATGGTTACATAGTGTCTTATTTAGAGAGTTAAATGAATATTCTTAATTTTCTTCTTTGCAAATTTTGTTAGTATAACACTATCAATTACTTTCAAAATATTAAACATTTTAAAAAATATATATTTATAAGTAATGTTTTTATCAAGAACAAAGGTTGCATAATCATATGATATAAGAATAAGTAATATGTAGTAATTATGTATTTTAAAATTAAAATGCGGCCTTCCAAAATCCGAATTCGATATGTAATACAGTTATGATTGTGTTTTGAAACTGAAGTTGTGAACAAACAAAACATTAAGGATCCTTGAAAAGGATGAAAGAGAAGTAAGGAATATGAGAAAAAAGTTTAAAAGAAGTACTTTGGTGTGAGAGAATAGTCATTATTGTGTATCATATAACTATACTTAATTGCTAGTTTTAATTCTATCATTTGACTTTCTATTGTTTTGCTCCTTTTAATATTGACATTATTATGCCAATAACAAAAAATCGTATAAACTCTTAGTCTTGATCTCATGAAGAAGAAAAGATTTCATTAGAGAATGTTGTAAATAAATGTATTCTGTAAAAAATTATTTGTGAAACTGCATAGTTAGATTTACATATAGTTTATACTAATACATTTACTTATAACAATAATTTTACAGAAACATAAACAACAAAGTTTAAGATATGTAATAAAGAATAACAATTAATATTGTAAGCATAAATTAATGATTGTCAAAAAACATACTAGGATCTGTGAAAGTAGTATGAAACAAAAAGGAAAAATCGAGCCCACTGAATGCAGAGTGTCTCCTTGTCAGCGACACATTCAAAAGGAGCAAAGTACACAAATATTTACTATGCAGAAAAAGAAGAAGAAGAAGAAGAAGAAGAAGAAGAAGAAGTTCTGAATCAAATATTTAACTTAAATATGCAGAAGAAGGAGAAGAAATTTAGAATTTTTGTTGTTTTAAAATGAGACAAAATCCCTCTATTTATAGAGAACAAAGGACAGTGTGAACAAATTATAATTATGGTTTACTGGATAGGTCATAGCTCATTGGAAAAGTCACAACATTTCGGAAATATCAGAACCTTTCATGAAAGTCGCAACTCTTCATAAAAGTCACAACTTTTCATAAAAGTTACAACTTTTCAATAAAAGTCAACTTTTTATGAAAGGCGAAGGCTAATTCTGGAATTAAATAAATTAATAGGAAATGCTTGTTTGTGATGGCGTCATGTAGGCGGGCCTAGGATTTTTTTAAAAAATATATATATAGAGAGAGATATTTCTCCAAGCTAAAGCCTATTCTGATAGGCTTGTCTCCTAATTTCAGTGTTTCTTCTACATACTGATTTTTTTAATTATAGTTCCTGATAGTTTCTGTTTGCCTTTTTTTTTTTTGGTGATGACAAGTAAAACCTACAGTAGCTATTCTCTTGGGTACGCACAGGTAAAATTCTGCTCCTATGCAATAGCTTGCAAATCACATAGGAGAGATAACCACACTAGGCAAGCCCAATACAATAAGCTCAAATCAGAAGACAAATCATAGCAAGGGTTTTCGAACTTGAAATCTCCAACATTGAAGTCCAAAGCTCAAACCACTGGCCACCCCGAAGGGTTCTATTCCTCAATTTTGTCCCTACTTTAGATATTATTTTAATTAGAAATTAATTGTTGTTAGTTTGTTGTTGATTAGAATAATCTTATTATATAACATGATTTGCTGTTGAATTTTTCAGTTCGGTACTTGCTCTCCTAATAACTCCTCTTGTCTCCATGCTTTGCTGCTAAACTTGAAATATATTCTACCTCTGGCAGCCACTTTAAATCAATCAAAAAAACATATAGTTTTGACAGTCTTTAGTTTGCAACTCGTGATCATTACAGCAAGAAATTCAGCATACATTCCTAGGCTTCGAAGGAAAAATTCATCACCCATCATAAAAACTCCAAGACCCATAATATCATTTTGTAACATCCGAGGAACACCCCCCTGGACGTAACCGGCGTCCTCCTCCTCGAGGAAGATTTAGTCTAGCCCTTAGCAATCATCATGACATATCATTGGTAGAGAAAATGTGGAAAATTTAAAACATTGCATAGTAAAATATACTTAGACTTCCTGTTTATCATATATGAAATTTGCATAGACTCCTCGCTTCTGAAGTTTACATAAGCCTTCTCATTTAGCATAGGCAAATCATATAAGAGTCTAATATCTTGTCTCTCATATAAACCATCTAAGAGAATCACAACATTTGGACATAGCCATTACGAGTACAATATGTCATAATAGCCTTATATCAATATTCTCAAATGATAAAGGAAAGAACAAATGTCTTTAGACATAACAATCCTACTAAGGAATATGGGAAAGATGTCTAAGTTTTCTTGCAAATGGCCGCTTAATACTTCAATGGCCGGAATCTACAAATTTGTAGAAAACATAAGGAATATGGGTTAGTACATCCACTTGTACTAAGTATGGAAACAGTGCACATAAAACATTTGAAGACATGCATGAAAAGGACTATTTCCTTAGAAAACATGCTAAGTCATTTGAAAAGCCTTTATACACATACAATTTAAGGATCACAATAAATAAGACATGTTCATAAACAAAGACAACATCAACATAAGGTCATATATACATTTCATGTTCAATAGTTCATATCATCAACATAGAAGACCCTTACCAACAATTCCATCCCAAGCCTACAAGTGCAATGCTCATGTGAAGCCCCATAACCACACATAATCAAGTAAACAAGATAAGAGATCATAAGTAATGCCTTGCTTCATATAACATATCATCATGCGTAGTCATCACCACATATAGCAATTTAGACCAATATCATGTTCATCAATGTAATCAACTCCATATATAATAAATGAGAAGTCTAAATATACTTTACTATGTAAAAATTTTAAATTTTTCGCATTTTTTCTACCAATGATATGCCATGATGTATGCTAAGACCATCTCCAATCCATCTCTATTTTACTCTCCATTCTCTATATTTGGAGAGTAAAATAGAGAATAGGTTCTCCAACCACTCTCTATTTAACTCTCTATTCTTCAATTATAGACAGGTGAATAGTAGTTCTTCAAATTTGGAGAACTACTATTCACCTCTCTATTTTACTTTTTCATTATTATAATATTATTTCCATTATATTACTAATTTAACATTTATCATTTGTAATTATTTTCTAATGCAATATAACATTTAACAAGTTACTACTTCGTCAAATTAATCATTTTTTTGTTTTAGTTTTTAAAAGAAATTGTCACTTTAAATATGTAACTTAAAATTTTTTTCATATTATTTATATTATATAAGATTAATTAAATATTTAATTTTTTTGGTCATTTTGAATATGTAATTTAGATTATAATTATTTTTCATTATGAAGTATGCACAAAAATTACATGGTAATTCAAACAATCTACTTTTTGTGTTATAGTGATAAATTATTAAACTACACTTTTTAAATAGCATAAAAATATTTGATTCAATAGTTCAAATGGAATATGGGAAGTAAATTAGTACACAAAATAATTAAATACAAGATGAAATTGTTAATTTATACAATTTTAACTACACATAAGAAATGATGATTAAAAATATTCATTTTGAACTCCGTAATATATTAATAGAACATTCATTAGAGTAACGTAATAGTCTTGAAAGTTGAGTATTTATGTAAGATTTAAAATAAATTTTATGATAATACAATACTTATGATGCAAGTATATTTCATCAATGATTTCACTTTTATTTGAATTGTTCGTGAATAGGTATTATATATAATATTTTTCACAATTTATGTTATTTAGAATAAAATATAATTTCTATTAAATGAAGAATTTGAAAAAAATAAAATTTTGTATTACAGAACGATTATAGAGTGATTATCTTCAAAAAGAAGAAATGATTTATATTATGAAATAAGAAAATAAGAATGAAATACAAATAATAATATAATAGAGAAAAGACATAAAGTGACACCTAAAGTTGTCCCGAATTTTTAAATGACACCTTAACTATGCAGGTATCCTATTACCCCCTAAAACATTCCGAACATATATTATTACAACATTTTTCTATCAATTTGAGATTTAAATGGCAAGTGTTATCACATACTAATCATTGTGTGACACATGTTAATTTAATTTTGAAATGTGTGTATATATATATATATATATATATATATATATATATATATATATATA
>NC_028647.1:12130424-12132909 GCF_001406875.1 Solanum pennellii
TTTATTTCAAGGTTATCTCCTTTAACCCCCAAGTAATTGAATTATTAACATTAATCTACTAATTTTATAACTATAAGCATGAATAGTCCAAAACGCCCTTTAAAAATTTTAACAGAAATCCGACCCAGTCAGGGTTACGCAGTCTGTGACGGTCCGTCCTGCATGTCCGTCACAAAGTTCAGAGAGTTAATTCTGTGGAAAGATTTTTGACGGTTCGTCGCGCCAACGACGGTCCGTCCTGCCATTCCGTCGTGAAGTTCAGAGAGTCGATCTCAGTACCCAAATTTTCAGGATCTAAGTGTTTTGGAACGAGACACCCTCGACGGTCCGTCGTGCCCATGACGGTCCGTCGTGGGATCCGTCGACCCAGACAGTTATTACCAGAAATAAACTCTACTGCTCAAAACGACTAAACAGGTCGTTACACTCATCTAACCCCAGCCCCACATCAAGTTGAGACCCTCCATTTTCTTTCTCTTTTCTTCTTCTTATTCGGTCAAATTTCTTAATTTCCAAAACTATACTATTTTCTAGACTTTGTTCGAGTTATTGATAACAAAACTAATTATTTTTCAAGAAAGATCAAAATTTTGAAGGTATCATCGTTTAATTTATCTCATTTCCATATAAATTCAAAACTAGAAATAATAATTTTTAAAGTATAAGAATTCTTCGAAAATTGAAAAAGTTTAATTGAAATTTGGATAAAAAAACTAAATAATTCCTACTAATCATCTTGAAATCTAATAGATTTATCAAATTGTTTGAAATGCAATAAAATATCTAGATAAAATTTTAAAATTGAAGAGAGTTAAACTAATTGTAGAATAATAGAGAGGTGGACTTGTGGTAAAAAGTGACATTGAAAGTGATAAGTTAATGAAGATGATAATAAATTTTCGAATAAGAAGGAAGAGAGAAAAAGAAAAAAAATAGAAAAAATTTAAATTAAAATAATAAAATATATATTTTATAGCAAAATCCTTCTAAAAATAAAATTATATTAATTTTTTTAGTTTTTTCACGCTCTTTATAAGAGTACATACACTCTTCATTCTAGGTGGGCAAAAAATGATGTAATAATATCAGTTCATGATTGTTTAGGCAGGTAATAGGACACCTACATAGTTTAGGTGTCTTTTTGATAATTCGGGATAACTTCAGGTGTCACTTATGTCTTTTCTCTAATCTAATATTGAGGAAAAGAAAAAAGTGTTGGATTTTAAAAAAGGTGTGAATGGAAAATGAAGAGTTGCAATTTTTATGAAGAGTTGTGACTTTTATGAAATGTTGCGACTTTTATGAAAAGTTGTGACTTTTATGAAAAGTTGTGACTTTTTTAAAAAGTTGCGACTTTTATGAAAAGTTGTGACTTTTATGCAAAATGTGACTTTTATGAAAGGTGACGACCTTTCTGAAAGATTGTGACTTTTCCAAAGGTTTGTGACCTTTCCGGTAAGGCACAATAAGAACCTTTTCGCACTATCCTTTGTTTTCTATAAATTGCGGGATTTTCTCTCATTTTAAATAGAATTTATGGACTTCTTCTTCAACTACTAAATCTAGTATTCTAAGTGTACTTTACTGCCGTTGAGTGGTTCGCTGACACCGGAGTTTTTGGTACCTATACTCTGGTGATTGAGATCATTTTACCCTGGGAGGTCATATTCCAAATCAAACCTCGGATACTAGAGGGGAATAATTTCCTTAAGGGGACACTGTGAATTCAGTGGACTTGATCTTTTTCCTATTAAAAATTTTCCAGATTCTGGTACGTGTTTTACAAACTTTAGATTTGAGAATTAATTTCAGTTCTTCTATTTTTTTGTTCTTCACTGGTTCATTAAACTTAATAACTTCGTGTTTCTGCAAAGTTTGTTGGAATCAGTAAGATTCTTTAGACACATATTAACAACAATTCTTCTTTAAGAAAAATATTTCGTATATTTTTTTTTAAATCTGTTTCTGATTCTAGTTTCGCTACTAGTTTTAATTTTCTAGTTGTGAAAATGTTCTTAAACTTTGTTTTCTTACAAAGATGTTCAAAGTTTTGTTCTAAGTATGTTTGGAATACAAGATGAACAACAATCTTAAGGAAATTATTTACTGTTAGTATTTTTGTATTCTACAGATTGAGAGAATCTGATTATGGAAGTAGAAGATAAATGCATTACTTCTCCATGATTCGTTGCTTTGTTTAGCAACGTCGAAGTGAGAATGTAAAAAGAAAATTTTTATTGTATTCTGTTTAAAGATTACCAGGTAACCTTCTTATTAAATTATCAAAGGAGGAAATAGTTTCTAAGAGTTATCATCTTTGATTTTTTTTATGTGTATCTTTGAAAAAAATCTGCAAATTATATGTTGTGGAATGAATTTTACTTCGGAAATATTGTTGCTTTTAAAACTCTTTAGTTTATAAAAATGAGAGATGCATATTTTTGTTTGATAAAATAGTATGTCAAAATGTTATAGGTTGAAGACT
>NC_028647.1:12142909-12190929 GCF_001406875.1 Solanum pennellii
AATCTACTATGTACTTCAATACATGTTCAATGCACATCAATGCAATTATTTAACTCTTTTACAATACTTGATATAGGTGTATTGTATTGTATTAATTAGACTTAATCTAGGCTTAAGATTTAGGAATATGAGACTTGATATTTTTAGTTAACACTAAGATTTATGAACTTGATAATAAAATTTGGTGAGTTTTGAGCTAGGATAAACATATAATATATGGGTGTCTACGGATTTAGTTGCTAATAAATATTGCATAATAGGTAGATTGGGAACATACTGAAGCTTTGAAAAAGGGCAAGGTAAAATCTTGAGAGTTTGTGGCACATGTTCGACATTCAAGGTATGTTAAGATTTTCAGACTTCTTGGAAGGATGTTTTCTAATTAAAAGACTAAAAATGAAATAGACCATGGGTAAGAGAGAAATATGGGGGTCTCGTACCAATGGTGTGACGGGCATTGGTACGTGTGCAAATGTTGTAAAGGAAAGTTTATTACTATAATAGGCGAATTGTAATCCAAGAATGCCAAAGCATATGTGCATTAGCTGATGTATCATTGAATTGAATCCGTTGTGTGATTGTGTTTTTCTTTATTGCACCCGTATATTTGTGATAATTGAGGTGATTATGTATTATGCTGATATTGATTGATTGAGATGCATCATCATCCCCTTTATTGAAATAATATTGTGTAGATGCATTGACATGAGATTGAGTATAAGTTGGGAACGTGGAGAACGTCCGTGCGGGGGATGTTGAGATGTTAAGATTATAATTTGGCCACGTGGAGATCGTCTATGCGAAAATTGTTTGATTTTATGATAGTGCATTGAGATCATACGCACAGACACGTGGAGATCGTCCGTGTCGGTTTATGGACCTCGTGAGTCCGCTATGGGTCATGAACTCTCAATGTATTTTCGAGGAGTATCATCTATATACGGTTGAGAGAGTACTAGGTATTCTGAGGCACATCATTTCATGGTGTCATATTGCATTGCATCTCATCACATCCTTCATTCTTGATGATTATGTGTTTTATTTGGTAGTTATAAAGTACTTGATATTTGATTAGCTCTATTTGATGAAACTTGACTGGTACATGTAATATAGACTTGTATAATTAAGGATTGATTTTTCTTATATAAACTCTCATCACTACTTCCTTGTTGTCGGTCAATGAGATATATTGGGTACACGTGATTTTGTACTCTAACTACACTTGTTGAACTCTTTGTGGCAGATTTGATTTCGAGTATGAGCACATCTCGTAGAGCATTTTGAGTCCGATTTTAGAGTTTCTTGGAGCTGTGGTGAGGTGCTTGACTGTTCCGTGGCCCACACCTCCCTCTATCTTTCATTTATTCTGTTATTTTAGTACTCAGACAGGATATTCTTTATGTTTAGAATTGTCATTTAGTTTCAGACTTGCATTGTATTTTAGGAGCTCTTGTACTTATGATATCAATTCTTGGATGGTATTCTTAGCTTTTCCGCAATTCGTATTTATAAAGAACTTAATGTCAGAGATTTTTACTCGCTCTTTACGTTCTTCCTTATTGGATAGTTAAACTTAGAAAAATATGTTGGATTGACTTACCTATTGATCGGGAATATAGGTGCCATCACGACTTGTAAATTTTGATCGTGACAATTTCACTTGCTGACCAATTAATGGTAGGTATACCACCAATGAGAGTCGACTTTTTCATAGGAATAGGTTGTATTTCCACAACATTTTTCTCATTACCTGAAGAGCTATGTCCTTTAATAATGTCTGCAAACTTGTTCAAAAATGAAGAACTAGGGATTGTGTTTTGACAAGTGTTCATTTTGTTGGGAAGAGGTGGAAATTGAGCCGATGAGGCAGAGTCCAGCCTAGCCACCAATGGTGGCTGGCTGTCAGCCGGCAACATTCAATCAAGGTGACCTAGTCGTTACCGTAGAATATTTTGTTCAACTATTATTATTATTTTTTAATTAATATTATCTTTATTTAAAATATTATATTGCAAAGTTACTCTTTTCTACTATAACTCTCTTTGTTTACTATTGTTTGTCAGAAGAGATAATGCACAATTTTTAAAAAAAAATTAATATAACGTGAAATTTGACTAATATAACCCTACTATCAATCATTAATAAAATGGTTTGTACTTTTTTGAAAACTATAAAAGTAACTTTTTTCACATTAAAGTAGTGTTGTAAATTTAAAATGACTACTTTTTGAAACCAGTAGTTATGTAATTATTAAGGACAAAATTTGAAAAAGGGAACTAATTATTTCTTGATTGTTTAAATTTATAATTAATTTTAGATAACTACTTTTAATATACTTGACAAGAGAACCTATTTTTGAGTAGGTTAGGTTTGAGTATTTTGATTTTTTATTTTAACTTATTTGCTTTCTAGAAGTATTGTAATAGATGAGAATACTCTCAAATAAGTACTCACTCTATTTGATTGTGTGCTGCTACTAACTCTCTGTATAAGTGTGCAAGGTTCTTTGTGAAAAAAATTCTATTGTATTTATAGATGTGAGACTTCTCATTCTTTGAGTCATAAGAGTCCGTCTTTCTAAGGATTTCTTTTCCTTTAAGAATTTTGTTTGTGGCTTTGACTTGAGATTTCTTTCCATATAGGAAGCCCCTATGAAAGGAAATTTTATGCAACTAGATTCTTTTCATAAATGCAACTCGTCCACCGCCTTATAACTTTTGCTTCACGTGGTTGTCCTTCTCTAAATCCCACTCTGACTCGGTTTGATGGGAACATATCGATGAAACTGTTCCTTTCATATGTTTCCCTAGCTATTTGTCAATTATCAAAATTTTTCTCAATCCAACAAACGATTTCTTTTGAAATCTGTCAGAGACATATTTTTACGAACAAAAAATAGAATTATATGTTCAAATATGAGACATAATGTGGAAACTAAAAGATATTTTAGAGAGAAAATATTGATGAAAAGGAGAATCTTAGATAGAGATATTAGGAAAGAGACTTACACAAGAATTTCTACATATAAGTATGTCATTTCTTCAATTTCACTTTGGTTGTTGCTTTGATTACAAAAATCCTTAAATTTGTCTTGAATTTCTTAATTGATTTTGGTCAAAGTATAAAAAAAATAGTTGACCGTTCCAGTATGAAATTCATAGCCACACTCAATGTTGTATTGACATGGATGTGGCATCGAATCTGAATGACTAAGGTAAATAATATAGTTATATGAGTGAAAATACCTTAGGGAATAAATAGTCACGCTCTGTGACTGAATAATCCATAATCATCTATTTATACATGAGTAATGACACATGTTAAATCTTTTACGATACTTTGAAAAACTAATCCAAAGACTTATTAGACTCTAGGGGTGTGTTTGGTACGATGGAAAATGTTTTTCTAGAAATTATTTTATTGGAAAACAAGTAAATTTTATACTTATTTTCTCATGCTTGGTAGATGATTAGAAAATATTTTTTGGAAAAGATAGGTGAAAAAAAATGAAATTTTGAAGTTGAAAATATTTTTTAAAAACAAACTTAATATTTTTTGGGGTGGGGGTGGGTCGAGGGTAGGGGTGAAAAAAATGAAATTTTGAAGTTAGAAATACTTTTTAGGGAAAATGCATAAGTATACACTTATACTATACTAAGGTCCTATTACCCCTAACTTATTTTATAAATTATTTTCTACCCCTTTTTGGCCTACCTGACACTAGCTTGAAAAAAAATGTCAACACACGTTGGGCCCACAAGATAGTGCCACGTAGGCCGAAAATGGATAGAAAATTATTTATAAAATAAGTTCAAAGGGTAATAGGATCTTAATATATTATAAGTGTGTTTTTAAAATTTCGAACATAGATTGAGGGATACTTGTGCATTTTCCCTATTTTTTAAAAACAAACTTAAATTTTTTTGGGGGGTATGACGGTGGGTGGGTGGAGGCTAGTAGAGGGAGTTGGTGGGAAGGGTAGAGGGTAGAGGTGAAAATATGAAATTTTGAAAGTAGAAAATAATTTTTAAAAACAAACTTAATTTTTTTTTTGGAGGACTGGTAGAGGGTGGATGGGTGGGGGAGGGGGTTGAGGTTAGATGGCAAAAAAAGAAAATGAAATTTTGAAATTTTGAGCAGTTTTAGTATCCTTTATTTGCATTATTGTAATGTATGTCCCCATTTGTATTTATGCCTTGATTTGCTTTTGTACATTTCTTCCTAATGCCACTATGGTATGAACAAGTACAAGTGAATATATAGAGGGAGTATTCTTATTATATCATCACTTTGATTTTTGATCTTTTGTACATTTCCGAGTTACAAAGTAGACTTCCTCTTCTTGTATCTTGAATAAGTTCCATTTTGATTCTTTGATCTTCCCATTTGGTCTGCAGTCCAATTAAGAAAATACACATAAACGTAATTAAACAAAAGAAGAAAGAATCAGGCACTGTATTAAAACGATGCTGAAACGAATATTTGTTGTATGCTCTTTAATTCTCGAGTTAATACCTCATATGGTCACTCAATTATACACTTCTTTCTCAGAAAGTCACTCAACTTTCAATTTTAACTCAAAAGTCACTCAACTATGCACTTCTCTCTCATTAAGTCACTAAACTTTGAATTTTAACTCAAAAGTCACTCAATTATCTCTTTTTCCCTCAAAAAATTACTCAATCTATTTAATTGTTTTTTAATCATAATTTGCTGAAATTAATTTATATAACAAATCAAAATTTTAAAAGATAAAAAATATCATTTAAACTATTTAGTGATCCATTCACCTAACCCGACCCATTAAAAAATATAAAGTGGATCATATTATTTTTTTGATGAATCGGGTTTGGTGGATGGACTACTAAATGATTTAAATGGTATTTTTTATTTTATAAATTATGGTTAGTTATATAAATAATCAATATCAACAAATTTTAATTAAAAAATTAATTTAATAGATTGAGTGACTTTTCTGAGGGAAGAGCGGATAGTTGAGTGACTTTTGAATTAAAATTCAAAGTTGAGTGACTTTATGAGAGAGAAGTGCGTAGTTGAGTGACTTTTGATTTAAAATTGAAAGTTGAGTGACTTTCTGAGAAAATAGTGCATAGTTAAATGACTATTTGAGATATTAACTCTTAATTCTCTTGTTGATAAATTTCAAGGACATAGTATTTATCTATATCCAAACACATAAAATTATAAACTTGAATGACTTGAGTAATTTTATTCCTGCATATAAACTTGTGTTTTTTAGTTACAAAAAATTAAAGAAAATTTTCTGGTGTATAAATAATCAAATCATGAACAATATAAAATTACAAAATTAGAAACGTGAAACCAAAAAGACAGAAAATTACCTGACTTGAGACTAGCAGGGTGAATTATACAAAACCAAGTAATATGTTCTGCCATTGTCATTATATAGTAGAATTTGGCGCGTTTGAGTAACTCTATTTTAGAAACTATAATTAGTAGGGAGTAATTAATAATAGGACAATTTTCACATATTGCAAACATAAAATTTATACTTGTATGTTATAATAAAGTTTATATAATTGTATTCCATAGCAAAAATATATATGTATAATTCGCTATACATATACAATTGAAGCGAATTGTACAAAATGAAGTGTATAAAACAAGAAAGAGAAAGAGACTTGGACAGAGAATTGTAAAAAACGAAGTACATAAAATGAATTGTATAATTATAAGTGTATAGGACAATTATCTACAATTTAAATTTGTATAAAAGGAGAAAAAGAGAAAGGCAAAAGAGACTTGGACAGGGAATATACAATTGAATCAAATTATATAAAACGAGAAAGACATAAATTAAATACAATTTGAATTTGTATAAAACGAGAAAGAGAGAAAGACAAAAGAGACTTGAACAGAAAAATACCTTTATTGTATAATTATAAGTGTATAGACGAAAATATATGTATTTGCATGTGTATATACGGTTTCGCTCTCTTTATACAATTAAAAACACAATTTATACAATACTATTGTATAAAGCGAGAGAGGCGAGCGAGAGAGGGAGAATGGTGAGGTAGAATATGAGGAAGAGAGGATTTGGAAAACAGTTTGCTATGGAACACAAATAAATGAAACGATAGCTACTATATTTATTCTATATATTAGTTTTTCATTCTATACAATTATCCCTTAATAATAATAATTTTCTTCTCCTATTACGTATTGGGAAGACTTTCATGGAATCTTTCTTCTTCCCCTCCATTATTATTTAGTTTTATATTAAAATAGGAAAAGGGACGATTTTATATTAGTACTCCTTTTTGAATTACATTAAACTAGTCAACTGAATCATGCTTCGCGCGGTATTAGTATTTCAAAAATTAAATTGAAACAAATAATAATTTACTCCAATCCATAACTTTTTCTTTTACATATCAACAAATGATACCAAAAAATAAAATAAATCATCAAAATAAGGTGAAACGCAATAAAAATAATCAAAAGAAAAGATAATTATTTTTTCGAATTAGATTTCCCTCGTAAAAAAACACAAATAACATTATTTATCTTTTAAAATCTATGTCCGAACACCTAATTAAAAAATACGAAGATGTTGAAATTTTAAATGGACTGCGCATATTTAAATCACATCTCAAATGAAAAAATTGTAAAAATAATATTTTGAATCTACTTTATTCGTTATGTTCTTTCTTCCCCTTTTTTGCTGTCACGTCAATTGCTCATTAAATCTTATTTTAACACTATGTGCACATTAAAACTACCATTACATGTTATTCAAAATTGATATTAAAAAACAATCAAAATGAGTAATGACCTAATGAAAAACTCAAAAGGAAAAAGAAAATATTAGCAAAGAATTGACTAATAACCATTAAAAATTATAGAATTTCAATATATTTTCAAATGTTTTTTTTTCCACACAGGTTTTGGGCTTTTAAATATAAAAGGATGTTTGTATTGAATTGTTTCAAGTAGCTTATACACTTTAAAAATTAGAAAAAATGTAATTAAAGTAAATTAGATATTGATGCATAATTTTATGTTAGCTTTATTATAATTATTATTTACTATATATTATATAATAAAGATAGTGTATAATATTATTGAAAATAATTAAAAAAAACAAAGCAAATTTTGTAAAATTACTTTTTGCAATTCTTATTAAGTTATAATAACATATTTCTAGGAATGAAAAAAACATAAGGAAAGGGAATAAAATAAAAGAAAGAAAGGAAAATAAGTTATTTAAGAAATAATATAAATAATATTCATATTGAGATTAAGGGAAGGAATTAAACGAACTTAATAGCACTAATGATCATACGAATTGTATATAGTTATTTTGCTATTTTATTAAATTTAATGTAAAATTTTCAGTCTTTAAAAATTAGAAATAAAAAATTAATTATCAATGGTAGACTAAGAAGGGTGTTATTCCATTTTTTATTTTAGATACTATTACACATGAATATAAATCATTAGCAAGAGAAATGATCTAAGAAATAATATAAATGACATTAATAATGAGATAAAGGAAGTAAAGTAAAAGGAGTTAATAGCATTAATGGTCAAAATTATTATCACTTATTGTCTAAATTTTTCATATTCTTTATTGAAAATCAAAACTCATTCATATATTGACATATGAAATCATTGATATTCGCTTTTAACTTTTTTATCTTTATGTAGTGTTTGAATTGCATAATTTATTCGATTTCTATATAAAATTGATATTTGAATGTATTTTTTTATGAAATATTAATTTTTATGTCTTTAATATGAAAATTTTGTGTTTTTCATATCCACGAGGATATCAAAAAGATACTTTTGAAGTAACTCTGCTATTTCGAATATTCCATAAGCTTTTAGATAATCCTGAAGAGATCATAAATTATTAGATATTTATTAAGACTAAAATCTCAAATATACTATAACTTTTGAATATTCATAGAGAAATCTTAAAAATATCAATATTGTCTTTCTGATAGATATCTCGAATATCTCATAAATCTTTAGGATATTCATAAAAAATGAAGAAGATCTAAAATCATAGAATAAACAATTTTGTAACTATAATATTTATCAATAATTTTTTATTTCTTCAAATAAGTATAAAAGAAAGGGTCATAATTGGGATAAAAGGGCGATAACACTAAAAATCAGACATGACACCTCCCTTTGGTAAGAATTATCATTTATTTATTTTGTCTATTTTTCCCCGTAATTTGTTCTTTAAAAAGAAATATACAAATTTAAATTTTCTCTTTCTTCATTATTACTACACTATTTATATTTTCCAGAGATTCCTTTCCTTCTTTATTTTCCATTATTTTTTCTCTTACCAAAATAATTGTGCTTTTAATTCCCTCATTTCCTTCTTCATTTTAGGTTTTTTCTTACCAAATTCAAATTTTCACAAAATAACTATACACTAATAGTTTCTCTTTTCTCATTAATATTATACTAATTATATCTTTTCAAAATTATTTCTTTTAACTTCTTTTTTAATTTTAAAAAAAATTTACAAATATAATTGTAATTAAACTATAACAAACATAATTGTTATTTATATATGCATAAAAAATAAAATTGAATATAGGCCAAGTTAAATTTATCTCTTTTTTCTCTTTCTTTTTGTTTCGATTTTTTTCTAATTTTTCTTCATAATCAATAATTTAAAAAACTCTTAAACTAATATAATTGTAATTGTTATTATATATACAAATTAAATAAAATAAGAAGTTATATTTATATCTTTTTTTTTTCACAATTAATTTTTTAAAACTTAACATTTTTATAACTCACACCTCTACATTTATAAATGATAATCTTTTAATTATATTAATAAAATACTCATAATTATCTAATCTTTCATATTTATAAGTATCATTATTTAATTTTGCATGTCTTAAAATATGGGAGAAAAAATTATTTACTTATTTTATTTTTAAAAAATAGAAAAAATATTTATTCAACTCAATCAACTTTTAACTTTCCACTATAATTTTCTTATTTATTATAGATTTTAATGTATATGCACGTATTCATCCCCCTTCAATTTTTATAAATTTAATTAGTTTTATTAATGTAGAATAAAGTAACAATATATTAAAAGATGGGAGATGAAAAGACAAAAGTTAACTAATATATATCTTTCACTACCAAACTATGTATATATGAATCAATCTTTTTCTTTTAGTTATTCAATCTTTTAAAATTAGGAAAAATGTCATTAAAAATAATGAAACTTGTTTTTGTGCAATTATTTTAATAAAAATGTTTCTAAAATGTCAAAATACTTGATATAAATAAATATCAAATGCTAGACTAAGAATGATGTCATCACATTAATATACATATATATAATGTTATTATAAATTTCAAAAGAATTGATATAAATAAATAATTATGTAAATTTTGCTTTGCTATTCTTGTTAAGTTATAATAATAACTTACTTCTTGGAATAAATAATTAAAATAAAATAAACAAAAAAGGAGAAAACGTGATTTATGAAAATGATATAAATAATATTAATGAAGAGATTAAGGACCATATACTTAAATATGGTCATTATCTTAAAAATAAACTTTCTAGCCTTTTATAGTTAAACAAAATAAATATTGAGGCATATTTTTTTTGGAAGAGTACCTTCATCTTTGAATAGTTATTTTAATAAAAATATAAGACAAATGTCAAAATAATTGATAAAAATTAATAGGTATCAATGCTAGATTCATAAGGGTAACGTTGCATTTTTTATTTTAGCTAGTATTATTAAATATAAATACTTATTTTTTAAAATAAATAAATAATTAAAAAAGTGATTTAAGGAAATAATATAGTAAATAATAATATTAGTTATCATATTAAGAGAAGAAATTAATATAATTGATGATGAAATGATTTAAATTTAATCATCTTTTCTTTTGAATTACTAAAAATAAAAAAAAACACTATAAAGAATAATTAGGATACTTTAATAATCAAGATAATTTGATTAAAGACACAGAAAAAATCGAGACAAAATAAAAGAAGAAATGAATCAATAGAATAATTAAATTAAAAGAGATAATATTAACATTAATTTCCTTTCCTTTCAAATCACAAAACATATTATCTATTTACTCTTCTCCTAATTTGATATGAAATGCTCAAATGCATAAAAAGATGGATTCTTTCTCCAAATAATTCTCCAATCAATTTTTTTCTCTCAATATAATATTTCTCCTATCAATATCTTTGAAAGGATCATGATGTACTTCTTCTTCTCTTTTGTTGAAGAAATTTGAAAGCCTAGAAATTTGATATATCAAATCAAATTTTTTCTGTCAATACAATATTTCTCCTATCAATATCTTCGGAAGCATCATAATATACTTTTTTTCTTCTGTTTTGTCAAAGAAAAGAGGAGGAGTTCATTGTTGTTTGTGATATCCGAATATTCTTCTTTATTATCGTAAGAAAAGAAGAAATGAAAAAAAGAGGAGGAATTCATTATTGTTTGTCAGAAATACTCAAATTTGTTTATTTTATAGTCTAAATAAAATAAGCAGTTATGAAAAATGAAAAGTTTTTTGGTCTTTTCATGTTCTATTTACTTAAATACATATTAATGCGCGGGAAATTTTTTAAAGAACATGATTAATTGGGTAATTCATTTAAATGCTTTCAGTCTTTTTTTAAAAAATACAAAAAAAAAAAGAAAATAAATTTAAAACTTAAAAAAAATGGAGATAAAAGAAAATGAAAATGTTGGCCATAGAGAGGTGCCCAATAGGATTGTTTAGATTCAACTTTATATATATATAATATATATATATATATATCAAAATTATATAAAATAGTAAATTATTAATTCAAGTTAAATGTTATAACTATTGTTTCATTTTATCCCAGTTCATAGCAAACACTTGTCATTAATTCAGCTCTTTCCCCAGAAGTTTCGCTCGTCACTCTCCCTCGCCTCTCTCACTTTATACAAACACAAACATATAAATTGTGTTTGTGTTTGTATAAAGAGAGAGGAAACTATATATACAAATACAAGTACATATATTTTCATCTCATATATTTATAATTATACAAATACAAATTTTTCCCTACCGGTTCTCCTTTGTCTTTCTCTCTTTCTCAATTTATACAAATTATACAATGTACAATTTGGGCTTTATAAAGCGAGAGAGAGATTTGATAAACAAATGTTTTATTATGAATCAATTGTATACAAATTTAAATTTTTTGCAGATATACAATCACAATCATTGATAGATATACATAGTAGTGACATAAATACAATTATTTAGTCGATATGTATATAAAATCGTTGTGCTTTAATACAAATGAGATGTCTACATGCGATTTATACAAATCTGACGCTCCGTAATAAACTAGCAATATTGTAGCTATAGAGCACTAATGTGATTTTTATATTTGCTAAACCTAAAATTTACTCTACTAAATATGGTGTGTTGATCATCAAACAATAAAATATTTCTATAGTATTATTTTGTAGATGTATTATTTAATCGTTAGAATAATATTTATTAGTTTATGATATGTTTTCAAGATTCATTGAAGGTTAATTTTGATTATATTGTTCAGAGATGAAGTGTCAAGGATTTAAAGGAAACCTCTTGTGAAAACGATATTCATGTATGTGAGGTCATGATTAATAATCTCAATTTGTCACATCCCGAGCCGAGCCTACAACCTCAACATGACAGACACTCAAGAATCATTGTTGTTCCCAAGCAAGCCCTTGGCCTGTCTTACTAAGCGGAAGACTTTAAGCATAAAGAAAATAACTTTAAAGTATTAACTTAGCCAAAATATCAACTTAAGTCTTAAACGTATACAACTGAAATGAATAAGACAAAAGAACTGATATTATCTCTCTATGAAGCCTCTAAAACAACTGACATGGGTGTCGGGAAAAACTTCACAACATCCTGATGAACTAATATAATAACTGAAAGAAATAAAAAGGAGTCCTCCAGAATGTAAGGAGGCTAACCAACTGACTCGAAGCTTCTCACTGAATCAACGGTACACCGGATGCAGATCCTAATTACCTTCATCTGCATCATAAAACGATGTCGGCCAATTGGCATCAATACATTGAATGTACAAGTATGCGAGTTGAAATGCTAAAACAATTTAAGCTTGAAAAGAGTAAGAAGGAACACTTACCTTGGCTCTGCTCAGCTCATCCTGAACAACATAACTCAATATAACTAACTCATTTCAGTATAAAGAAATTTAAAAGCAAGTGCAATATAAAGAAAAGTTGTTTGAAAATATGTTGTAGACTCTGAATGTATACAAGGATACAATTAGTTCTAGGATGTATGTAAAAATACAAATAAATTGATGTATATATATAAATACATTTAACTTCTATGGAGTTTGTCTAACCGAAAACCATCACTTAGGAGCTATAGTGATGATACAACGATCTATCTCACGCTGCCAGCGCATCCTACACCCGGCCAAAGGTATAAGACCTGAACTACCTAATGGATCCACTAGTCTACTGTGAAAAGGGTTCATCTAAAAAGTATGAACCTTTTCTACCCATGGTGGCTACATGGTTTTATGGAGATGTGAGTAATCTGAAATCATCCTCGTCCCCAATTCGGTGCTCAATACTACCCTAAAAATATATTGGCTCTTATGTTTTTAAAACATACTTCTTTTGTGATTTGAGATTAGTGCTAAAAAACTTAACTCAAAGGTTATCTTGGAAATATCAGTTCCTTGCTTGCTTTATTTTATAAAACTATAACTCTTTTATGAAAACTAGCCCAAAGGCTCTTTAGAAAACTCAGTTTCCGTTTTTATTCAAATGTGGCAAGCATTTATTTTAAACTTCTTTTGAAATATATAGTCCACATATATTTCTTTGAAGGAAGAACTTCAACACTTGTACTCTTTACTTAGGTTGAAACTTGAGTCTTAAAACATTGTTAAAGACCTTTGAGAACTCTTAAGAACTTTACCTTGACTTGCTTCTTTACTTCTAGACTTGATTCTTAACTTCTTTGACTTTGATCTTAACTTTTCTTAAATTGGATTATGAATTTAAGGCCCATTATCTCATGTTTCTGGATGATTTCATGATGTTTAGATTTACCTTATAGTGTTGGAATCAACCAAGAAACATGTGTACATCACTTAGGAACTAGTACAAAAAAGTAGGGAAAGAATGGAGAGAAATGGCGTCCCTAGCGCTCTAAGAGGCGGGGCGCCTGTCCTCAAAAGTTCAGAGAACTTTCTGTGGAATTCCGGTTGGCGCGACTCTCCAGAGGCCAAGGTTCGCGCGGTGCCCCAACCCTTGCCCAGAAAATCTCCAACTCTTCTCCTTCGTTTTTCATCTCTAAACCCTCTAAACTTCCATGGTTCTTTCCCAAACACGTAGGATCATTTGTACCCTCAATACCCAATATATTTAACCCAAAAAAACCCGGAAACACGAATCAAATCAACGCTAGGCATTCAACAACTCAATCAACAAGAAATCAATAAGGTTCTTCAAGAACTTCATTTTTATCATTCATCCAATTCAAAAAATCACTTAATTGAAATAAGTTTGGTGTGTGGGTGAACTGACCCAACACTAAAAGATCTCACATACCTTGATAGGGATCACCCCCAACGAAATTCACTAGCTAATCGTGATGTTCTTGGCGAATTCTTGACTTTTTCTCCCTCTCCTTCTTCTTTTCTCTCTTCTCCAAGCCTTAAGCGTAAAGTTTAATTTTTCAAACTGCACGAAACTTAGTTTTACCCCCAATAAACCCCTAAAAACGAAATAGGAAATTAATTGGTGAAAATACTAGTTTGCCCTTCCTTAAATCCGGATTGGATCTTTCCTCACTTCAACAACCCAACTTCCAATAGGCATACTTCTAACTCATCTTGATCTAGAAGTTATGTCCATTTGAAAATAACCAAAGCTCACTTTCTTAACTTAGGCAATTTTCTAGAGTTTTACTTTCCTTTCTGAAAATGAATATTTTTAGTTTCTTAACTTATTCTTGGTGATTTTAAATTGTGAGGTGTTACACAATCAATGCAATAAAATGGATGTTTAATGGCCTATAAATTAGTTAGGTGAAAATGATACATTTGTTCAGAGATCCAAATCTTAGAAAAATGGGATACCCTCGTAAAGAATAGTGTGGTTGATGAAGTTGATACAATACAAATTATGATAGGTGAACTCAGGATTTGAAGACTTTGGATGCACCAATATTACCTTAGCTCAAATAGGAGCTCTAAGCTAAACATAAAATAAAAATAGTGAAAAAGGCTTTGGCTGGATTCAAACCCTAGTCCCATGAGTGGTTCTTCTAGCTTATACTAACAATACAAGAGCACTTTAGTGCTGCTCATGCGTGCACCGTTAATTATATCCTATTTTTTGTCCATCCCAAGTGGGATACTTTTCTACTTTAATCTCAGCCTTGATCTTCTTTTCATCATTTCTCGAAATAGTCAAATCTTGAATCCCAAGTGGGATACTTCTATACTTTGATCTTAGCCTTTTTCTTTTTATCATTTTCGAAAAAGTTGGATAAGGTCTTACTCCTTCTGGTTCGGCCTTTTAGTGGTTGATTTTATAGAGATTTTTAGCTCTTTAACTTCATTTGGATCATTAGGCCGGACGAAACAATTCAATTCTTTAAAATGATGCATAAGGTCTTACTCCTTCTTGTTCGGCCTTGTAGTGGTTGTTTTTGTACAGATTTATTAGCTCTTTAACTTCATTTGGATCATTCTGTCGGACAGAAACAATTCAATGTCTTTAAAAATGAGACATACACCTTACACACCCAAAATTGAAGTGTCTAACTTTTTTGTAATATTAAAATTATTGTAAGCATTTTTAACAAAAAGATATACTATATCTTTTTATTTTTTTGTCTATTTTAGTTTGTTTCAAAACATTAAAAAATGTTTCTCTTTAATAGATCAATTTTTAAATTTAACTTTTACACGATAGGTTTGAGACCACAAGATTAAAAAATATTTTGATATATATATAGCTTTAGTTTAGCACCAAAAAAATAAGCCTTTTTTTTTAAAAAAAGAAATAACTTTGAATCTCAGATATAAAAATTACTTAAAATCCACTAATTACTTTGAGCCATTGGGCAGACTTGATCCTGTTGACAAGTTATAACTTGATTATTGTTTCATTCATATATGATCATGCATGCTTTGACGTCACAAAGTATTGAGAGTCCCGAGATTTCTTCACTAAGCCAACTTTCCGATTTACCAAAGTGGATTTCCTCTTTTTGTGATCTTGAATAAGTTTCATTTTTATTTTTGATCTCCACCATTACCTGCACTTGAAGAAAATGCAAAATGTATATAATGAAAAGAAAATTATGTTGTCGTCATTCCTCTCTAATTCATATAAAACTCAAAGAACGAAACATAAATTCAGATTACTCGATATACCAAAAGAAGGAACAAAATACTAATGAATTTAGAAAATGAACCAAACATTCATAATGTGATTTTCTTGTATGAGAATAACAATGAAATATGTAAGAGAAAAGAAAATTACGAGTAATGATACGCTCTAACTTATTTCTCAAATAAGAAGTAAAGCGGTCGTATCAAGTAAAGAACCTAACTAATGAGGTTGGGATCGTTCCCACGAGGAAAATAGTTGAGACTTAACTTTAATCTATTATTACTATTATTTAGTCAATTATTTCCTTAGAAAACAAAAGACAATAAAAGAGGTTTTTTTATTTCTAAATTAATGAAAATAACTAGCTAAATTAAAGTAACAGCTAACAGATTCAAATCTTGGAGTTTAATCAACTAATAAAACTAACTAGGGTTTAAGTGTTCCCCACAGGTTCCTAACTTGATAATTCTAACTATAACAATTCTTTCCTAGTATCTTGCATGTAAAGTGATAAGTTATGTATTTCTAAATCCTTGTTCCGGCATCTAGAAAATTTTACTCCGCACCTTGATCCGGCTATGTGTGTTGTTATACTAACCCTTATCTTTACCTCATATTAAGCATCATAGTCGATATTTGACTAAGTTATTACCTCATACCAATCAATACTAGCCTATTAGATAGTATACACTAAATCTATGTTGATAATTCTTTTCCTATTATCTACCTCCTTGGTCCGGCAAGTAGCATTAAGGCGAGTTCTAACGTTGGCCATCCGTCAAAAAGACTTCTAAGCGAAAGAATTATCAATACATGCAAGACACTATTCTAGAATTGTTATTTTAGTTAGGTTTTACCTCATTATTCTCCCATGGTTCCCACAACCCTAGTTATGAAGTTTATTACCCGTAGTCATAATCACAATTTTCATATATGTAATATAAGAATTCATGCACTTACTTCAATGAGAAAGAATAAAATCCAGAAGTTCACTTGATTAATTAACAAAATCTCCAACAATTTATTCCAGAAAAAGTGTATCAATTACTGAAATTAATCGAGAACTAAAGAATCTCCGAAAGTATAACAATAAAAAATCTCACATAAAAGAGTCTACTAATAAAAAGTCTAACCCCCAAAACGAGGTTTTTTCAACTATTTATAAAAAATAAAAACCTAATAGAAGGACTCTAATTGCTGAAAATCTGTCAAAACGCGCTCGAGTCGACGGACCTCGCGATGGGCCGTCGTGGTCACGACGGGCCGTCATGGCCTCCGTCATCCTACACTTTACAAATCCTTCTGCTGCTTTCTTTATTACCCTCGACGAACAGGTATGACGGACCGTTCCAAGCACGACGGTCCGTCGAGGGTCTCCGTTCCATAACACTTAAACTCCTTGGAATTTGGGTACTGGACAACTCTCTGATCATCACGGCGAACCAGCAGGATGGACCGTCGTGGCTATGACGGTCCATCATGGACTTCTTAATCCCACACTTGGGTCCGACTTCCCCATCTTCCTTCAGCAGCTTCACTACGATGCCACCTACGGACAGTCACAAGCTCGACGGACCGTCACAAGCCCAGTATGTGGTAACTTTTCTGCATTTCTTGCTCAAAAACTTCCGCATTCATCTTTAGACAGATTTCCTACAAATAAAGAGAAACTTACATAAAAATCAATACAAAAAGGCTTTTGGACACACACTAAATTTAAGGAAAAACATTAAAAATACCGTGAAACCACGGTATATCAACACCCTCAACTTAAATTCGTTGTTTGTCCTCAAGAGACACACTATGACTCACTACAAAATCTTTGTATAATAGTATCCATGTTTTAGCTTTCACAATCATTTGGCTATCAATCCCGATCAGTCTCATCATATTTATGCATGTTATCACTATTAGGCTTGAATTATGTGGGATCAGACCATGACACAGACTCACCACGCGCTGACACCTATCCTCTTCAATTTCACACCAAGGTGCTAATATTTTAGGTATTGCAACTAATGTCCTCACTTCAAAACAACATCCTCATTTTTCACACAATGATTTCAGTTTGAGTACAAGGATTACTTTTCAACACTCACTCTCAGAACAAATTCACAACTCATTTATACATATTTCCATAAGCTTGCCCTTATTTTCACTGATTTAAGTTTGCCATACAACTCTTAGGATCTCGATAGGACTTTCTTAGCTTGTAACATAGGCTAAGGGTTAAGTAGGGTATATTTAGGTTGTGACTTTTTTTTGCCCTCCTTGACATATCGGCTAAACATACCACTTTTTATCATTTTATTTCGCCCAATTTCTCATATTCTTTCACCTTGCTATTTTCCCTTCTTTCTTCATTTGTGTAAGTGACTCTCCTCTTTTCTTGCTTGTATTTATATATTTTCTTTTTTTTTTCTTTTCTTTCAACTGTTTCTTGTATCACTTTACTTTTATTCTTTCTCTCTCTTCACTTTCCAGAGCATTCCTCATAAGAGCCACCCTCAACTCATGGCTTTGCCATGAGCCAAAGTGCACAATACCCAAAGTTGGGTCAGGGCCACGAAAAGGTTGTTTACTGCATTATCCACCCTCAACTTATGCTTTTGGCATAAGCTGAGGTGCACATGTCCAAGGAGGGACTAGGGCCAACACATTATTCCCAGAAAAGATCAGTTGGGGTGAAAAAGAAAGGTCTAGTTTAAGCTCAAATCATTTGGATCAAATATGGATTAACTGCATTCGGTTTTTTTTAGGCTAAAATTGGCTATATTGAACAAGGGCCTATGATCCTTTCCTAATTGTCTATTACAACTTACTTTTAGCAGGACTAACCAAGCAAGTTCTAGCTCTATACAAATAGTGGACTATTCAAATCTTCCTCACACTCACTTGACATCTCATTACTCTACCAGATTATCAGACACCTAGTTTGAATTTTTAGACTTAGGGTCATGCAGTGGTGTATCTCTGTGTTATGCTTAGAGCCACACATTTATCAATTACTATGCCTAGTCATGCATCATTTTCATTACATCAGGATATCATTTTAGAATCATGCTTCAGAGTTAAACTATGTACACAAGATATAGACATGCCGGTTCAACAATAAAAATAATCAGTCTCTTGGGGAAAAAACACAAGCAAGAAAACCCCAAAAGAGGATAGTTAATTGGGCTACTCAGACTTCACCCTAGCACTCACTTTCCATCTACCCCACCCCCAACAAAAAGATATGCACTTGTCCTCAATGTATAAAAAAAACTGAAATACGAGAGTGGTATGTGAAGCAAACCTGGGGCGCAAAGCGCCGACGATCAGCAAGCTGGTGGGTCCAGTCCGGAACCCACTACCTATGTAGTATGGACACCCTTAGTAGTGTCCTCATCAGAAACAACACTATCAGTAGTGCCTCCCACGGTCTCCACATCTCTAGATCTAGATGCCCCAGCAGCTGACTCAACAGCCTTGATCCGACGCGCCTCCTCATCAGCAAGCGAGGCTCTCCTCGCAGCCTACATCTCACAGCGCTCCTTCTTCCGTGCTCTAGCCTCATCCTCCTCTCGACCCTTGCGCCTCTTGGCATGCTCTCGAGAGGGAGGTGGTGGAATCTCAGAAGTGGCGAATAAGGTCTCCATCAGTGTGTCCTCAGCAGGCTCTGCAGAGGTGCCTCAGACTCAGGCACCCTAGCCTCTAGGATCATATCAATGTCCGATCGCAGACTCTCAACCGCAGCCTGAAGGGTCGACATGTCCACCTGAGGGGCTGTCCGGGCTAGCTCCCGCTACTCAAAAGCGTCCAAGCGCTGATGAACCTCAGCGATCTTCCGCTCTGTGTGCTGGACCATTTTACGCTCCAAGCGCTCCTCTGCCTCAGCAATAGACCTCTGCATCCAAGGCTGGATGTGATGCAGAAGTGTAGCCATCTGTGCCTCAAGTTTCTGGACCCTAGCAAGCGGGACCAGAGCGGGGATAGGGGCTGAGCGAGAGGATCTAGGGGCAGTGCTACTACCCGGTATAGACTCAACCGGGATAGTTTCAGTGGTTTCAGAAGCAGCCTGCGTAGCCGTTCGAGCATGTCCTACCATATCAGCCAGATTTTCACCAAGTGTAGGCAACTCTGGACGGGGCCCTCTGCGTGGAGCCAACTCATTGTCCTCATCCCTGATGAGACTGATATCAACAGCGCCCAGCGGAGTCTTTATCTGATCAATGTGCCAGATAGGCACACCTGCGGACCTGCCTAAGGAGAATATCATGCACGGAAAAGGGTAAGTAGTTGTGACCTTAAAAGACCTCTCGTGTATGACCGCCTGTAGAAGCCAAGCAAAGTCCACCTCAAACCCGGCTATCATCACCGTCATCAAAACTGCACGATTCCATGTGATAATATTATCAGCAGTCGTGGGGGAAAGGCAGTGGCGGACAATCAACCATAAGAACTTTGTCGTTAAGGTAAAGTTAGCCTTCTTGATGGCTCCCTTCGGCTTAGTTACCCAGTCTGCACCCTCTCCATCAATAGACAAGTGTAGGGCCATCCACCTCTTGGTGGTGTCTCTCAGTGATGGCTCACACAAGAATTGACCATCTTTTACAATTTGCCACTGGTAGTCAAACTCGGCGGTGAGAGGGGTCATGTTGGCATCAACATCCTTGTCGTACAAATACCGGCGGATGGCTGGCAGTGAGATATCAACCTGTATGCCGCGTACTCGGACATGCTCAAGTGGGGCCGGTTTGGCAGGGGCAGCCCGTCTATCTATCTGAGATCGGAGAGTAGCCACATAAGAGGCGTAGAACTCTAGGACCATCTCCTCACTGTAGCGGCCCAAAGCACGAGCTATCCACTCTAGCCGGTGTCTGGTGAAGAGATTGTAGATCTCTGGCATGGTGGGGAGATTTCCCGTAAGGACCCGCCTCTCCAGTGTAAGGGTCCGTGTCATAACGCCTTTATCATTCAGAAACTTGGCATCTGAATACACTTGATATTGCCCGTCGACACACTATCGGTTGGGCTGGTCGGCAACCGGGATGAGAGCACGAGTCGGTGAGCCGGGAGTGGAATCAGAACTGTCAGCCTCATCAGACGAGGCAGACTGTGAAGGAACTTCTGCGGACCCGGAGGCTTCCTCCAACCACGAAACTCCTAAGGAGGCAGACGACCCTTCTTCATGTGTAGCTGACCCAGAAGGTGTGCCGGTCAGTGTGCGCTTCTCATCAGACTGGGAGGCAGTGACTACGCCGGATGCCACCTTTTTGGGCGTAGCTCTGGTTGCCCGTGCAGCTCGTGATGGAGTGGCAGTGCCTGGGGGCACGTATTCGGGATCATGCTCATCATCAGAGCCTATGACCAGGCGGGCAGACGGGGCGACAGACTTTGAACTCCCACGTGCGTAAACTCGATCTTGTTTTGGTGCCATTAGAGATAGTACCTGTAAGGAATCAATATTAGTACTAGAAGGAGCAAACAAGACAAGCAAAAACGACACAAAATAAATATAAGAGCAAAGCTGTAATGACATTTCTATAGTAACAGTGAAACACGATGGACTACGATAGACCATCATGGGATCCGTCATGTCTTACTTAAAACTATGTTTATGTGGAGACTCCTGAAGGAAAGTCTCTGACAGTTATGACGGATAAGTAGGATAGACCGTCATGATAATGACGGTCCGTCGTCGATGTCCGTCGTAGGGCACTTAGAAAAAGTATGGAGACCCTTAGAAGAGGGGTCTCTGACTGTCATGACGATTTGTGCAGGACGGACCGTCACGGGTATGATGGTCCGTCATAGATGTCCGTTAGAGGACACTTGGAAAAAGTGGGAGACCCTTAGGATTAGGGTCTCTGATAACCAGAACGGTTGTGCAGGACGGACCATCGAGGGTATTACGGTCCATCGTAGATGTCCGTAAGAGGATACTTAGAAAAAGTTGGAGACCCTTAGGAATAGGGTCTCTGACAACCAGAACGGTTGTGCAGGACTGACCGTCGTGGGAACGACGGTCCGTCGCATGTGTCCGTTGGTGGACACTTGGAGAAAATTAGATAGTGAGGTGTCGGGGGTGTTGGAACGGACCCTATGACGATCCGTCGTGGGTACGATGGTCAGTCATTGGGGTCTCGTTCTGTCATTCACTGAAAGAACTGAGGATGCCACATTCATCCTCGGTGACTCACATGGAATACTTATTGTTAACCAATATATTTCTAACCCAAATACCTAGTAAACTCGCAATGCTAAAGCACCTATTTCTAGAGTTTTAACAAGGAAATTTGAGGATTCTCAACCTAGGTCAGACAAAATTTTATCAAAGAATGAAGACCCATCAATAAGAAATAGGCTAATACTAATTGAAAAACAAAAATACAATGTAAATGGGTAGAAATCAGAGACACATACCTGAGAACATGAGAACGACAACCAAGTGAGGCACTTGGTCAGCAAGAACAGAACCACAGCAGCAGACTCCGACTAGTAGAGAGTAGATTTTAGGAATTGGGGAAGTGATCAGTTGAAAGAGAGGTAGGAAATTGGAAATTTAAAAAGGAGGGAATGGGAGAAAGAGGGAAAGAAATCGTTCGAATGAAGGGGTGGGGGGTTTTATAGGTTGAAAATTTTAGAAGTTCCCAGCCGGGTCGGGTACGCTCATTAATGACGCGATGAGTCCTCGAGACAGTCCGTCACAAATGCGACGGTCCGTCAATGGTTCTGTCGTGTGTGCCCTAGTTTTGAAAATAAATGAAAGATGTACCTGGCACAACGGATTGATGCGATGGTCCGTCGCGTGCGTGATGGGCCGTCGATGGGTCCGTCAGTGACTGCTGCAGAGTGATTTTTTGCAGAATTTCCTGGTGATGTACCTGCAAATTTAGAACCCATTAGTAGAAAATGCTACCATTATCAGAAAGAAAAACTATAAGTATTGGGTTTCCTCCAAACCAGCGCCTGATTTAACGTCGCGGCACGAATGATGACACTTGATTACTCAGCCTTCATCAAGATGGTATGCCTCGATCACTTCATTTGCCGATTCAGTATGCCCAAAATAGAGTTTTAGTCGTTCTCCATTCACCTTAAACCGCACACCCTCCTTGGTTTCTAACTAAACTGCTCCACGAGAGAATAATTGAGTAATCAAGTAAGGGCCAGTCCATTTGGACTTGAGCTTGCCCGGAAACAAACGCATCCTAGAATTATTTAAAAACACCAAATCCCCAACCATAAACTTTCGTTTTTCAATTTTTAGGTTATGGTGCTGCTTCATCTTTTCTTTGTAGGATATAGTAGATACCGATTGGAGCTCACCACTCTGCATCATGGACCTACAAATGTTGAAGGTCACTTCTTCATTGTTCAACCGAAATTTCATCTGCCCTTTTTCCATATCAACTAAGGCTCTACCCGTAGCAAGGAATGGACTCCCAAGAATAATAGGCACTTCAAAATCAACTTCACAATCAAGAATAACAAAATCTGCCGGAAATATGAACGACTCCACTTTTACTAGCACATAGTGGAGTATCTCTATGGGCCTTTTTACTGTTCGATCGGCCATCAGTAGCCGCATCGCAGTGGGCTTTGGATCACCCAAAGACAACTTCTTGTAAATCAAGAGGGGCATGAATTATGCTTGCCCCCAGATCACATAATGCTTTCGCAAAATATAATGACCCGACTGTACAAGGAATAGTGAATACACCTGGATCTTCTTTCTTTTGTACTAGAGATCTTGTAGCAATAGCACTACAATGCTGCATTCTATCATCATCCTCGAAAGTGACCAATCTTTTCTTTGTAACCAGATCTTTCATAAACTTGGCATAACCAGGCATTTTTTCCAGAGTTTCTACCAAAGGGACATTGATAGAAAGCTGCTTCAACATTGTTATAAAACGCCGATATTTACCATCCTCGGTCTTTTCACTAATCTTTGAGGAAAGGGGGGTGGTGGTCTAGGCATGGGAGTTACCTTTGTAGGCACTTCAGCATCTTTTCCCGTGTTGGTTTCTACTTCACCACTAACCTCTACCACTTTATCATTATCTTTCATCAACTTTTCCTCATTAGACGGCATAGGTGGGTCAATGGTTTGCTTACCACCACAAGTAGTGATTTCCATACAGTGTCCATCATTTTTTGGATTTTGGACAGTGTTGCTAGGAAGAGTGCCTGGTTGCCGTGTGTTCACAGTCGCAGATAATTGGGCCATTTGCAACTCAAGCTTCTTAATCGATATTACATGTGTATCGACTTTCTGCCCAATACCCGCTAAATCACTCCTTAACTCTTTGATGTACTCATCACTAGTATCGAACCTCCTCATCATTTTGTGCAACATATCTTTAACTTGCGTCATACTATCTCCACCATCCCTAGAAGTAACTTTACGATTTTGAGGAGGGACATAGGGTCCATTTCTATCATTTTTGTTGCCATAGTTACCCCTGTTGAAGTTGTTGTCGCGGTTGTAATTTCCATCTCGAACATAATGACCCTCACGGTTATAGTTACCATAGATCCGACCTTGGTTTCCTTGACCTTGGCGCCAATTCTCCTTATTAGAGCCTTGGGCACTCGGTCGGAAACCCCCCGTCTGCTCATTTACTGCATAGGAATCCTCCGCATAATAGCATTCATCATTTGGTGGTGGTGGTTTAGACAAGTAGTTAACTGCATTTATCTTTTCTGCACCCCCAGTGATATGTTTTAATACCAACCCAAGCTCAGTTCTCATCTGAGCCATCTCTTCACGAATCTCATCTGTGGCTGGGTTGTGAGTGAATTGCACTGCGAAGGTATTTCTCCCAGTATCTGACTTCCTAGTACTCCAAGCTTTATTGTTCCAGGAGATTTTCTCTAACTTTTCAGCAATCTCAGCATAAGGACACTCCCATAAGAACCACCCGCTATAGTATCCAATACCGCTTTATTATTATCATCCTGTCCATGATAGAAGTATTCCTTCAGTGACTCATCATCTATGCGGTGATTGGGGACGCTTCTAAAAAATGAGGTGAATCTATCCAAAGAACTACTAACTGACTCTCCTGGTAGTGCCACAAAGTTGTTTACTCTGTCTTTGTGGTTTAGTTTCTTGGAGACTAGTTAGTAACGTTCTAAGAGAACGTCCCTTAGTTGGTTCCAAGTGAAAATTGAGTTATAAGGGAGCTAAGTGAACCAAATAGCAGCCTCTCCCGTCAGTGAGAGAGGAAATACTCTTAGCCCTATTACATCCAAATCCAAATCAGGCCTCCCTACACAGCTTTTACACACTGCCCTTACCTTAGCTATATGGGCATGTGGATCCTCAGAAGGTAGCCCTGAAAACAAACCTCTGGCAGTGAGCATTTACATCAGACTACTAGTTACCACAAAGGTGTGGCCTGGTGGTAGAGGGGGGCAAGACAAGTGGCCCATCAGAGTCTGCTATATTATCATAGCCTCTGTAGTATTCTTGAGGATGTGGAGCGGGATTTTGTCCCCTTTGTTGATTTTCACCGGGATCATCGGGTAATAATTGACCATGAACATCAACCGGAGCTGGGATGTTCTGGTTTGGATCATTATCGTTAATACCCAAGTTTCAATTCATGTTGCATAGTGTACGCTCTAATTCGTGATCGTAGGGAAACAAGGGTTCTCTTCCTCTCCATGTATTTGGCATACAAGGAAGATAGTTCTGCAAAAATCAAAAACAATAAAAAAAAAGTAATATTAAGAAAATATTGACTAAACTTTAGTAATAAGTTTAAGTTAATTCAAAAGCTACTTTCCCCGGCAGCGGCGCCAAAATTTGATCTGCTCAAACTTACTTCTCAAATAAGAAGTAAAGCGGTCGTATCGAGTAAAGAATCCAACTAATGAGGTTGGGATCGTTCCCACGAGGAAAATAGTTCAGATTTAACTTTAATCTATTATTACTATTATTTAGTCAATTATTTCCTTAGAAAACAAAAGACAATAAAAGGGGTTTTTTTTATTTCTAAATTAATGAAAATAACTAACTAAATTAAAGTAATATCTAACAGATTCAAATCTTGGAGTTTAATCAATTAATAAAAGTAACTAGGGTTTAAGTGTTCCCCACAGGTTCCTAACTTGATAATTCTAACTATAACAATTCCTTCCTAGTATCTTGCTTGTAAAGTGATAAGTTATGTATTTCTAAATTCTTGGTCCGGCATCTAGAAAATTTTACTCCGCACCTTGGTCCGGCTACGTGTGTTGCTATACTAACCCTTATCTTTACCTCATATTAAGCATCGTATTCGATATTTGACTAAGTTATTACCTCGTACCAATCAATACTATCCTATTAGATAGTATACACTAAATCTATGTTGATAATTCTTTTCCTATTATTTACCTCCTTGGTCCGGCAAGTAGCATTAAGGCAAGTTCTAACGTCGGTCATCCGTTAAAAAGACTTCTAAGCGAAAGAATTATCAATACATGCAAGACACTATTCTAGAATTGTTATTTTAGTTAGGTTTTACCTCATTATCCCCCCATGGTTCCCACAACCCTAGTTATGGAGTTTAGTTACCCATTGTCATAATCACAATATTCATGTATGTAATATAAGAATTCATGCACTTACTTCAATGAGAAAGAATAAAATCCAGAAGTTCACTTGATTAATCAACAAAATCACTAACAATCAATTCCAGAAAAAGTGTATCAATTATTGAAATTAATCGAGAACTAAAGATTCTTCGAAAGTATAACAATAAAAAATCTCACATAAAAGAGTCTACTAACAAAAAGTATAACCCCCAAAACGAGGTTTTTCCAACTATTTATAAAAAATAAAAATCTAATAAAAGAAGGACTCTAATTGCTGAAAATCTGTCAAAACACGTCTGAGTCGACGGACCTCGCGACGAGCCGTCATGGCCCCCGTCATCCTACACTTTACAAATTCTTCTGCTGCTTTCTTCATTACCCTCGACGAACAGGTATGACAGACCGTTCCAAGCATAACGGTCCGTCGAGGGTCTCCGTTCCATAACACTTAAACTCCTTGGAATTTGGGTAATGGGACTACTCTCTGATCATCACGACGAACCAGCAGGACGGACCATCTTGGCTATGACGGTCCATCATGGACTTCGTAATCCCACACTTGGGTCAGAATTCCCCATCTTCCTTCAGCAGGTTCACTACGATGCCACCTACGGACCTTCACAAGCTCGACGGACCGTCACAAGCTCCGTAAGTGGTAGCTTTTCTGCATTTCTTGCTCAAAAACTTCCGCGTTCATCTTTAGAAAGATTTCCTGCGAATAAAGAGAAACTTACATAAAAATCAATACAAAAGGGCTTTTGGACACACACTAAACTTAAGAGAAAAGCATTAAAAATACCGTGAAATCACGATATATCAAGTAACTAATACTTGTTTCACAAGTATGGACAACTGTTATCATAATTATTTCTATTACTAGATACGAAATGTCCGCGCTATGCACAGGTCCAACGTGTATAATTTTGAAAAAATTTACGAATTTTCTCTATCCTAGTCTGATTATAATGAACAAATATTGTTGCTATAAAGTTAAAAGAATAAGATACACTATTGCTAAACTATTTCTATAAATACATAAAAGTTGCAGAAGTACAAATACTACGATAAATACATCATTAGAATCACTCTGATGCTCAATTGACGATGCTCCCTAAATACATAAAAGTTCTAGAAGTAGAAATACTTCGATAAAAGAACATAAATTTCTGTCATTCTCAATTGACGATGCCCCCTAGTAGACGAGCACGAGAGGCAAGTCTAAAATCGTTGTAAGCTTTATTACAGAACACCATTGTTGCAAAATAGAGACATTATTGAATTCATACTCAACAGCCATAAAATGACATTCATTTTCTGAAATTTCTCAGAGATTTCAGTGGTAGTTCAATTTGGTATTCCCAGTTTGACGTATTTCAAAAACCTAAACTTTGGTGCAATCTAATTAAACTTGTATAATGAGTTGTTTGTACTCACAATAGCCTTTGAGGTCTTATGAAATTAAACCTACCTTCGTTTTCAATGTTTATACTTTCATTTGATGATATTCTAGTGGAAAATTCATTGAAGACATTTCCCATAGGAATATATTATGCATGAGGACACATTAGATAGAAGCGCTGGACGATATTGGAAAACCACAAAAACTCTTTTAGCTTGAGTAGTGCCAATGGTACTGCTTCCAACCAAAAGTTAGTACCGGTGTCAATCATGTTTTTTTTTCATGAGACTCACATCAAGAATACAGATTTCTAAATTAGTTAGTTGAGAAAGATGATCACGGGCTAATATAATTTGTTAAATGAGAACTTACCACGAATAGGATTGCAATTAGGAAAATCACCAACACCATACATTTGGTATTGAATGAGAAATTGACATGAACTGTTTAGTTAGTTGAAACGACTATGTATATCCTTTGTTATTTACATTAATGATTATATAATATATAACATACCCACACATTAATCACAATAATAGGTGATCACTAATTCATGTTCATGAGAAGAAAAATGTATGCCGGGGAAAAGAAGTGGACTTGACATATCTAAAAAGTTGTTACTGATGAATTATGAATTTAGTTAGCCATTTATCAAAGTTAGTTAGTTGTAGAAGTTAGTTAGAATTAGTTAGGAGTTAGTTAGAATTAGTTAGGAAGAATCTTTTAGTTACAGCTCATTCTTTCTTTTGTATATATAAATAGGTTGGATGTAAAGTCACACATTATGAATGAAGATATATTTTCTCTCTTATTGATCTCATATCTCCATTAATGGTGATTCTCATCATGGTATCAGAGCACAGTGAAGTATCCTGTGTCTAACACTTAGATAGTGTGAAATCCTTTCATCACCTCTTCAACTTGCTGATACAAGAATCTCTGTTTTGTGATCTTGTTATCATATTTGATTGGATCTCTGTTGCATTCTGGAAAGAATTTCTGTTTGTGATTTGTTTATCATCTCTAATTTGATCTCTGTTGCATTCTAGAAATTTGTTGGTGAATCAATCATGGTGCTTCCTAATGAAGGTGCTGTAAATGATGAAGTGCAACTACAGGGAAGATCTTCTACTGAATCTGAACGAGTGGATCACAATCATCCCTTGTTCATTCATCCATCAGATACTGAAGGTTCAGTTCTTATCTCAATTCAACTTCTAGGATCTGAAAATTACTCTCTATGGAGTAAAGTCTTCAAAACTTGTACTTCTAGGGAAAAACAAGTTGGGATTTCTGTTAGGAACGTGTAAAAAGGATATGTATCCTTCTTGTATGCATGATCTATGGGATAGGTGTAATGCCATTGTCTTGGGATGGATAATGAAGTCTATTTCTAAAGGTTTACTTAGTACAGTCATCTATGGATCTGATGCACATATAGTTTGGGAAGATCTTCGTGAAAGGTTTGATAAAGTCAATGCATCCAGAGCCTTTTTTCTACATAAGGAAATTGTTACACTATCTCAAGGTACTGCTTCTGTATCAAGTTACTTTTCTAGGCTTAGAGAATTGTGGGATGAGTTTGAAACTCTAATGCCTCCTCCCTCATGTGCTTGTAATGAAGCAAAATTGTATTCTGAACAATTTCAGTATCATAAGCTATGGAAATTTCTAATGGGACTAAATGAGACCTATGTTTATGCCAAGAGTCAAATTTTGATGATAATTTTTGTTCCTAATGTCAATCAAGCGTATGATATGATCATTAATGTTGAAAGTCAGAGGTTGAATGGTGTAAGTACTGTTCCTCTCTAGCTGATCCACATTCAGAAGTTGTACTTATGAGTAATAAAGTATCTCAAGGTCAATACTCTTTCAGTAATCAAAAAGGAAACAATGGTGGTTATAGGCAGAGAAACTATGGTGATGGTAGATCTAATGGGAAAGCTCACTTGTTTTGTGATTTCTATCATTTTAAAGGTCATACCAGGGAGACTTGTTATAAGCTACATGGATATCCCAAGAGGAAAGGGAAAACCTCTAATTCTCATGCCAACATTGCTGCTACTGGAGGCAATCAATTTAATGAGGTAAGAACATCTGATAATCATGCTTCCTCTACTAATACTACTCCAACAGGTACACATGGTGGTGTGTCCTTATTCACACTGAGCAGTACTCACAGATTCTTCTGCTGTTAAGCAAAGGAAAAGATGTAGATCATATTGCTAATGTGGCTACTACTAGCACTGCAGGTATGATAACAACTATTATGTCTGATGTGGTTAACAATAATTGGATAATCGATAGTGGAGCTTCTAATCACATGGTTCATAATGCTAGTCTAATGACTCAATATAGAGATCTTGGTGATAAGAGTAATATACATGTTAATCTTCCTAGAGGAAGTCAAGCATCTATTAGTCATATTGGTGAATCCTTAGTCTTTACAGATAAGACTGTAAATGATGTGTTGTTCATTCCAGAATTAAAATACAATCTTCTATTTGTATCTCAATTAACTAAGCAACTGCAGTGTGCTATGATATTTTTCCCTGACTTCTGTGTCTTTCAGGATCTCTCAAATGGGAAGGTCCTGGGGATTGGTAGAGAAGATCAAGGTCTATATCTGCTTCAGACTGGATTATGTACTTCAGCTGATATTGGTGGCTTTCATGCTCATAATTCCACTACTGAAGTTCCTAATTTAGACAAGTCTAGTGTTGCTACAACTAGTTGTAATTCTATGAGTGATCTCTGGCATAAGAGGCTTGGTCATTCCCCTCTTAAAGTACTCAGTAGAATAGAATGTTTACTTCCTGTATCTTTGAAAGATCATCATTTTGTACTGTATGTCCTATTGCAAAACAATCCAGGCTTCCATTTCCTGTTAGTGTTACTACTTGTGCTTCCACATTTGATATTGTACATGGAGATGTTTGGGGACCCTACAGAGTTTCTAATCATGATGGAAAAATATATTTTCTTACATTGGTGGATGATAAATCTAGATATACTTGGATTTACATACTAAGTCTGATTATCTTATAGTTCTGAAAGATTTCTTATGTATGGTGAAGACACAATTTGGAGTCAATGTTAAGTGTGTTCGAACAGATAATGGAACTGAGTTTGTTAACTCTCAAGTTTCTAGTATATTCAAGGAGTTTGGAGTTATACATCAGAGTTCTTGTGTTTATTCTCCTCAACAAAATGGTGTAATTGAGATAAAGCATAGATCTATTCTTGATATGGCCAGGGCATTAAGATTTCAAGCAAGTATTCCTTTGAAGTACTGGGTTGTTGTGTTTCTATAGCAGTATATATTCTTAACATATTACCTTCTGTAGTATTACATAATAGGTCTCCTTTTGAAGTGTTGTTTGGCAAAGTTCCTTTCCTTCCACATCTTAGAGTCTTTGGTTCATTATGTTATGCTACCACTCCTAAACATCTAGATAAATTTTCTCCCAGAGCTATTCCAGCTGTACATTTAGGTTATTCCTCTTCAAAAAAAGGCTATGTATTTAATTATTTAAGCTCTCATTCTTTTTTTTGTTAGTAGAGACACAGTGTTTAAAGAAGATATATTTCCTTTTAAAGATCTTCAATCTTCTCCTTCTCCTTTATTTCCTGTTCTACATTTTTCTGATGATTCTTCTATTTTTTCTGAGTCTGTTCTTACTTCAGATACTTTTCATTCTATTCTAGTTTCTACATCATCTTTAGTTGAGTCTCATTCACTTTCTACTCCTTCTGAGGTAGTTGTATCTACTGAAAATCAACTTCCTCTTAGAAGATCTACCAGACTCTCCAAACCTCCTGTTTGGTTGGATAACTATGTTACTCCTAGTGCTAAAAATGTCTGTCTATATCCTCTTTCACATTATGTTTCTTATTCAAGACTGTCTCCTTCCTATAGAGCTTCTCTTGCTGCTTATTCTACCATTACCGAACCTAAGTCATATAAGGAAGCATGTTTGGATCCTCACTGGGTCAGAGCCATGCAAACAGAAATTTCTGCTCTAGAAGATAATTGTACTTGGTCTATTGTTCCTCTTCCACATGATAAGACTCCTATTGGTTGCAAATGGGTGTTTAAAGTGAAATATCATGCCTCAGGTGCTATTGAAAGATATAAGGCCAGGCTAGTGGCCAAAGGGTATAGTCAGCAAGAAGGTCTAGATTACACTGAGACCTTCTCCCCAGTAGCCAAGATTGTAACTGTGAGGTCAGTTGTAGCCTTAGCTGCTTCTAATGGCTGGTTTGTATTTCAGATGGATGTTCACAATGCCTTTCTTCAGGGTGATCTTCTTGAAGAAGTGTATATGCAGATTCCAGATGGCTTTGCAACCCAGGGGGAGAAGTCTATGGTTTGCAAGTTACATAAATCCTTGTATGGCTTGAAGCAAGCACCAAGGAAATGTAATCTAAAACTGACTCAAGCATTGATTAATATGGGGTTTACACAGTCTCATTATGATTATTCTTTGTTTACAAAGAAGGTAGAAAAAGAGCTACTTGTTATACTGGTATATGTTGATGATCTATAAGTAACTGGTAGTAATTTGCAGCTCATACAACAGGTTAGGAAAGATCTGCAACACAAGTTCAAGATGAAAGATCTTGGTGAGCTAAAATACTTTCTTGGAATTGAATTTTCTAGAACTAATGATGGTATTCTCATGAATCAGAGAAAATATGCTTTAGGACTTGAATCTGAATTAGGATTAGCAGGATGCAGACCTGCTTCTACTCCTCTAGAATTCAATCACAAGTTAACCTCTACTGAATTTGATGAATGCACAGGCAAAGTCAGTAATACAGAAGATACATTGTTAGATGACTTTGGGAAATATCAAAGCTTATAGGGAGGTTGTTTTATTTTACTATGACTAGGCCAGACATAGCCTTTGTAGTTCAAGTGTTAAGTCAGTATATGCACTCACCTAAAATATCTCACATGGAAGTTGCTATTCGAGTAGTGAGGTATATCAAAGGAACAGCAAGACTTGGTTTGTTTATGCCAAGCAGTAAAGGGTCAGAATTAACAGCATACTGTGATTCAGATTGGGCTGCCTGTGTGGAGTCTAGAAGATCTGTAACTGATATGTAGTGAAACTTGGGAATGCAGTAATATCATGGAAAGCTAAGAAGCAAAGTACTGTATCTAGAAGCTCTGCAGAAGCAGAATTCAGAAGTATGGCCACTATAGTTGCAGAAATAGTTTGGCTGAAAGGTTTATTCAAAGAGTTGGAAACAGAAATCAGTCTGCCTGTAAAGTTGTTTTGTGACAGCAAAACTGCAATTCAGATAGCAGCTCATCTTATTTTTCATGAGAGAACTAAACATTTTGATATAGACTGTCACTTTGTTAGAGAAAATTTTTTGGAAGGGCTCATACAAACACACTACATAAACACTAAAGATCAGCCAACAGACTTACTCACAAAAGGACTATGTAAGCCTCAACATGAAGCTTTTATTCACAAGCTTGGAATGAGAAATATATTTTATTATTCTAAGCTTGAGGGGGAGTGATGAATTATGAAGTTAGTTAGCCATTTATCAAAGTTGGTTAGTTTTAGAAGTTAGTTAGAATTACTTAGGAGTTAGTTAGAATTAGTTAGGAAGAATCTTTTAGTTACAACTCATTCTTTCTTTTGTATATATACATAGCTTGGATGTAAAGTCACACATTATGAATGAAGATATATTTTTCTCTCTTATTGATCTCATATCTCCAGTAATGGTGATTCTCATCAGTTACCAAGGAGAACTAAAGTTGTCCACTATAGCATCATCGGTAGTGTTCCTACCTCAATAGAAGCACGTGATACATGAGTAAAACAATGACGAAAAACATCTACCTTAAGAATTTATTTGTAAACATCCTCACCAGCAGGACTATTAACGACATTGTAAGCAATGTCATCATATGTGAAGAGAATTAACATTTTCATTCTTGAGACCACCTTGTATCAACAACTGACATGTCACATACATCAGCCTGATACAAAAGTATAGGTCGACAAGGCTTATCAAGTAATGCATATGATAAAAGAAAAATATAGTAAAAAAACTCCATAATAGTTAATCAATCAAAAAAAAAGAGGAAAATGTTGTCTTAGCAAATTTCTTACAAACTGATTTGTTTTTAACTGGTTGGTTGTCTTAATTGATGGGTTTCACAAGCTTGAAAAGCTGCAGCCAAACTTATATTTGGTAAAATCATAGTGCAAGAAAAATCACAAACATCATTGAATTCATCTATAGTTGGAAAATATAAAAAAAAACACAATAATGAACCAAATGTAGCTAACCAAATACACATTCAAGTTTCAAAATTACTAAAACGAACTCATGAACTAAAAAACTACAACTCTCCCAAAACTATTCATTATTACTTTCCAGTAATTTATATACCACAAGAACTTTGATAATTAGTAGAACTCTAAAAATATGGAGGACTTCTATTTGATAAGGCAAAAGACAGTAATATGACTTTTTAATGATTTAGTACTTGAAGGAACATATTTTTAACATAGATAAAAAATAAGTTATAGAAGCCAACGTCAATAATTAAATAAGTGAACCAATGAAATAGTACACGGTAATATCAATAATGGCATAACATGAACATAGGGATGCCTTTGAAAGAAAAAAAATCCTCTGTATCCTGGGACAAAGGAAATTATTCACACCCTCAACATTAGCACTACTAGAAAATAGATCTGTTGCAACACAAGAATAATCATTGCCAGAGACACAAAAGGTGTTGCAATTGCATTATGGCAATAGAAATTGGTGTGTTGCATATAAGTCTGTTGCGATATGTCTATGGTAACGGTTTTATAGCAACATCGTAAACTGTTGCAACACACTATCTATAGCAACAATTATTCTTTAGTCTAGGACGACATTATTCTGCGGCTGCTGCAACAGTTGCGAACCGTTGCAAAAGACCTATAGCAACAACTTTATTATACAACTCAATCTACTCTATCACAACGGTTCTTCTAATCTATTGCAACAATGTTATTAAGCTATTGCAATAGACTTTTAAATGGTTATTGCAGGCTACTATAGCCATTGTGTATATTATTTATTTTTGAAATAAACTATAATATAATGATAAAAAATATTAAACCAATATGTACTTCAACTATTCGCATCCATATATTAAAGATAAAAACACATGATCTTGATTTACAATTCAAGAGTTAACATACATTGATGTTCACAAAAATTAAGCTTAAACATAAAAATAATACTAGAATGTTCAAGAATTGACATTCATTCAAGTTCACAAAATTAGGCCAAAAGGTAAAAATAGTGCTAGAAATTTTGTAGATATACAGATAAACCAATTCTCTTTAAGTAAGATCTTCGCTACTTTCATCCCCGCTTTGCTCATTTCGTTCACCTACAATTTCAAAAGGGTCAGCCATAGGACGGAAGACATTGAATTCTAATAAATCACAAATTACAATTCTCAGAATCAGAACTAGAAAGATTACGCAATCATAAACATGATATTTGTTGATAAAAATAGAACAATTAAACACAAAAGACAAAGCATCAGATAGAGGCTACATCATGAGTCAATACAACAAGAAGAAAGATCCGAACTTACGATAAATGAACTTGCTATTCAGTATTTTAATTAGTCTATGCCATAATTGCGCTAAGTACCCAATATGTTATTTCAAGGACGAAATCAATTAAGACAACACAATAAGTTTCCCCAAATAAGTGAATAATCACAATTATGGAGTAACTAAAAGGTAACATGATAGTAGTTTTACAGTCAGCAAGGGGCAAGAAAAAAAATCAAATAGTAGCTAATAAATCATCTTCTGTGACTAGTATGTAAAATAGCTTACATGTAAAATAACTTAAGAGAGTTTATCACAAAGAACAGAGGGGCATAGTGATGAAAACATTAAACTCTAACAGTGCTTATCAACAAAAAATATCCAAAGATGCTCACAAAAACGAATCAGTAATAACTTAGCTAATTCATGAAACTAAGCATTTTCCAAACAAATGAAAAGACTAGTAGCAATTTGGTGAAGAAACATACCCGGACAAATCTAAAATTTGAGAAAGTTGTCGAATTTTTTTAGCTTGCTTACTTTTTTTTGTAGGCTTGTAGGTGCTGGCCGGAGCTCGAATCTCCGAAGGAGAAGGCGATTGTGTCGGAGCTGCTGCCTCATAGCTCGCTGATCGGAGAGTGGAAAAGAGAGGACAGGACGCTGGCCATCTCTGTGCTACTGCTGGTCATGAAAAATCTGTGGGAAAAGATAAAAGAACGGAGGGAGGCGCTAGGGACATCGCGGCTGCTGGTGTTGCTATTCTCTCTCGTCCTAGACGGAAAAGAGAAAGAGGCGACGCTGCCTTGACCTTGCTGTCCGGAGCTTGTTGTTTACGTCGATGGAGCCTGCTCGATGGAGCTGGTGGCTGTTGTTTCTCGCCAGGGGAGAAGAAGGAACCAGTGATGGGAGAGGGAGGAGAAGAGAGAGGGTGTCACTGGCTCTAGTGCTGGTCGGAAAAGCGGCGAATAGGAGGAAAAGGGTGGGGAATGAATATTTTTTAAGGGTTTTGCTCTTGGTAGATTAAAATAGGTAAAGCCAATTATTTTGATCTAAATGTTTATTTTTAAAGAGATGTAAGGCTGAGATTGAATATGAGAGATCAACGGTTTGAATTAAAGATGAGTTTGATTTCAAAAGGTTATGATTGAAATAGTGATTGGATTAAAGAGGCTAGAATCCAAATAGAAGGTGCCTATAATTGAAATAGAATTGGAATTGAATAGGCTAGAATTGAAAGAAATAGGTTAAATTTAAAAGGATTTAAGAAAAACTAAGAAAGTGTTATCCGACTAAATACTAAACATGCTATAATATAGTTTTATTTTAAAAAAAAAATTGCTTAAATTATAAAATATTTGAATAAAATAATTACTTTGAATTTTACTAATAATTTTAAAATATTTTAATAATATTTACGATAATTTTATAAGCAAGCATACTAAAATATATAATTTTAGAAAAAATCAACTAAAATTATGAACTCAAAATAATTTTTAAAATACGTGTTTAATCGGATAGTATTCTCCAAAAGGGATCAAGTTCGGTCAAAATTGGATGTTAAAACCTAATGTGATATTTTAGCTTTTATTTTACTTTTACAATTAATTTTAAAAAAAATCTCAGTGAAATAAGTGGAGGGAAATAATTGAGGGAAAATAATTGGTGGAACCGTTGCCATAGAGTACCTATAGCGACTCTTTGTAGGAACCGTTGCAATATAAAGATACTATGGCAACGTTGTAGTACTAATGCAACGATTTAATTCTTGAGTGTTTCATTAGGTCCATTTGTCTATTGCAAAGGTTATAACCGTTGCGAATGAGTATCTATTGCAACACATATTTAATTGTTGCTAAATAATTGTTGCTACAGACATGTTTTCTAGTAGTGTAGTATCCATTTTATATTTTATTTGCAGTTGACTATCCATGTATACCCACAATATTTATCAACACGATTTCCAAAATATAATGAATGTGGAATAAACACCTACCACAAAATGAAAATTCGTACGTTAGTTGTCCCGGTGATAAATTGTAGACCAAGTGTCACGACCCTAAAATGGGTGTGATGGCACTCGTCTTATCCCACTAAGACAAGTCAGCCTAAAACTCAATATCTAACAAAGTGCGGAAGTAAATGACAATCCAACAACAATTCCTGTTATGAAATCAAGTCATATTAATCCAATCCCCAAAATCAGGTTATCACGTGCACAAGCCTCTAATGTAAATATTAGAATTGAAATAAAATAGATGTCTAAAATGAAGTTGTCTTTCAAGTAAAAACAAAGTCATAAACTTGAGTAGGAAAGTTCGCTGAGATGACAAGCAACTACCTCACAATCCTCCACAAGATGCCTCGGAAACGAAGAGAATGGAAGGTATCACAAAAATCCGGGCTCGTAACCTACAAAAATTTGTAGAAGCAAGGGGTGAGTACCAAACCACGCGGTACCCAACAAGCAAACCTCTAAACACAAGTTAAGTGAACAAAATACGGGTAATCTTTACGCCCTATCTAAACCTCCACGCTACAGCCTAACAGTTTACCAAACACACAACTCAATAACCACACTCTATCAATTTACACATTCTCAATAACAACTCAATAATCAACAGTTACAAGCTTCAGTGAGATAAAATCACAAGATCAGCAAAACACGTGTTGAAGTTCATCAATAATAAAATGTGCAATGCCATGAGATGCAATGTCAAATATCGTGATGCATGTCTTTCTTAACGATACACACCCGTTGTCTCTCAGTCCGGGACCCATGGGGGACATATCTGTCCATGCATCTGTCGCGGTGCACGACACGACCCTCGATAATAGTAACCATCGCGGCGCGTGATACGTCCCTCAAAATATAATACCATCGCGGCGCGCGATACGACCCTCGAAATAGTACATCTCTTATCACTTAACTCTTATCACAATCATGTCTCAGATACAATGCAATTGACATGCTCAAATGAGAAATGAGGAGATAACCATTTTGATAACAAAACACAATTTACAGCAAGGAATACAACACTAACAAATAAGCAACAAGTCTCCAAGTCACTCTCAATACCACAAAAGAAAATACACGAATTTCATACGCTTAACAAGGGTTTAGAAATTCACTTGCCTTAACCACTCGAATAATCACTCTATGACTTGAGCCTTCCCTTTCCGTTGAGCTTCCAAATCGATGCAATCTATGCAAGTATATATATTCACAATAAGGTTTCAGAATTAACAACACTCACACTTTTGTGTGTTTAATCTTGACCTAAAAATTCACCCCAAATTTATAATCAAGTTCGTAATTCTTGATGCCAACTAACATTTCAACTATTATATTTTCCAAGTTCCAAGTCTAAGGTTAAGTCCCTCTTTTTTTTTTCAATACCAGCTCTAATGATTCACCAACAATTAATTATCTATCTTAGTAAAACAAACTTAAATTATAATATGCTAACAATAGTTAGGATATTTCTATAAATTTACTCTCCAATACTTCCATCTAGTCAAATGCTTAATTAGTAGAGGTCACTATCCTGATACATTCTCAACTTTACAAAATACAAATTTTTTGCATATATTTTCCTTTCCAATCACTTCCAACAACCCAATTTAATAATATCTTATTTTATAATGTGAACAATAAGAAAAGAAAAATAAATAAAAGAAAAGAAAATATTAAAGTTGATGATTTTACGAAATGAAAAATAAAATAATTTGCAGATTTAATAATCTGCATCCAAATTTTCCAAACATACAGATATTAGATCATATCCTGGCAAACATTGCCAATGATTAGGTTATTATTATTATTTTAAATTATTTTTTTTACAACCATCAAAAATATTATAAAATAATTAAAATTTTAAAGGTTGGTTAATTATCTTTCTTCGTACCATACATTCTTATATCTATACATATGTGTGCAACAATTAAGGAAGCCTTGAGCAATTAATGCACGGAGAAGAAATTACCTGGAGCAGTTCGTAGCCGCAATGTCCAAAACCCTTCGCCCTTTTCTTCTTTTCCTTTTTTTTTTCTAAATTAATTATGTACTAAAAGTGATAAATTTTACTCACTTGTTTTAATATATGAGGGACAATTGGTATAGGATCTTAAATAAATTATCACATTAGTCCACTAACTATCTATTAATTCATTATCTATGACCACCCATCCATTAATTAATTCAAGTTAAGCAAATATTCAAAATTTCCAAAAATGACCTTCCAGGTCATTACATTATCCACCACTAAAAATCATGTTCGTCCTCGAACATAAAGTAACATAAAGTACCTGATGCTTCAAAAAGTTAAGGATATCTGGCACGCATGTCACACTCTGTCTCCCAAGTTGCCTCTCCCGCAGATCGAGGCTTCCATTGCACTTTCACTGAAGCAATCTCCTTGGTTCTAAGCTTGCGAACCTGCCTATCCAAAATAGCTATAGGCTCCTCCTCAAATGTCAAGTCTGGACTTAACTCCACAGAGTCAAGTGAAAGCACATGAGATTCATCCGGAATATACTTCCGAAGCATAGAGACATGGAAAACAGGATGAACTGCTGACAAACTAGGTGGCAACGCCAACTTATAAGACACCTCTCCAACTCGGCTCAAAATATCAAAAGGTCCAATGAACCTAGGGCTAAGCTTGCCCTTCTTTCCAAACCTCATCACACCCTTCACGGGTGATACTCGGAGCCAAACATGATCACCCTCCATAAACACCAAAGCTCTAACGCTCCGGTCTGCATAACTCTTCTGTCGACTCTGAGCTGTCAATAATCTATACTGAATAATACGAACTTGCTCCATAGCATCTCTAAGCAAGTCTGTATCCAAAGAGTCCATCTCCGCCGAATCAAACCAACCAATCGATGACCTACACCGTCTTCCATACAACGCCTCAAATGGGGCCATCTGTATACTAGAGTGATAACTGTTATTATAGGCAAACTCCGCTAAGGGTAAATGTTGATCCCATCTAGCACCAAAATCGATCACACACGCTCGAAGCATATCTTCCAATACCTGAATGGTCCGCTCAGATTGACCATCTGTCTGAGGGTGAAATGCCGTACTCATATCTAACTGAGTACCCAAACCATGTTGTAATGCCTTCGAGAAATGAGAAGTAAATAGTGAACCCCGATCTGATATGATAGAAATAGGAACTCCATGTAGTCGCACAATCTGACTGATATATAGCTCGACTAACTTTTCTGCTGTATACTTCACCCGAACCGGGATGAAGTGGGAAGACTTGATCAGCCTATCAACAACAACCCAAATAGAGTCATAACCACCCACTGTGGTAGGCAAACCCACGACAAAGTCCATAGTAATCCGCTCCCACTTCCAAGTAGGAATAGGCATCCTCTGAGATACACCTCCGGGCTGCTGGTGCTCACACTTGACCTGCTGGCAAGTCAAACACCTCGAAACAAAGTCTGAAATATCTCTCTTCATCCCACATCACCAGTAATGCTGACTTAGATCATGATACATCTTCGCCGCTCCCGGATGGATGGAATACCGAGAACAATGGGCTTCCTCAAGAATCAATCTAATCAAATCGCCTGCCCTGGGCACACAAATTCTACCTCCGATCCGCAAGACACCATCAGAATCAAGGACAGCCTCCTTAGCTTCCCCTCTCAATACTTTGACTCGAATGAGACATAATTTTCCATCATCAAACTGGTGTGCACGGATTTTCTCGACTAAAGAAGACCGAGCCTCAATAAAAGCAATCATCCCATCACTNGTCTCCGCCTCAGGTCTCCCGGGGAAAGCATAGCAGTGGCCTCCTCGTCCACCTCCATCCTGGGTGGTACCTCTACCCCCACTCTGCTGAGCTGCAACACCACTACTAGAAACTCTATTACCTCTACCTGACTCAAATTGCCACGACCTCTACCCTGTGGTGCTGGTGTCCTAGTTTNATCGGCCACAACATTGGCCTTTCCTGGATGATACAGAATGGTCACATCATAGTCCTTCAGCAAAAAAAAAAAACAAATACCACAGCCGCCAACTCCAGATCATGAGTAGGGTAGTTCTTCTCATGGGACTTCAATTGCGTAGAAGCATAAGCAATCANAGCCCCCTCCCTAGATGCCCGAAACACAGCTGACCTAATAGAGAAAGTCAATCCCCTCACAAAGCTGCGGATCCTCTCTGTCTCATTTGGGATAATGGCCAACGCATGCCTAGACAATTGGCAAAAACGCGCCTCATACTCTGTAAGAGATAAACCATCCTGTCTAAGACTCTCAAACCTCAAGCGACTCTCCTCTCTCACGCTCCGAGGGATAAAACGATCTTGGAATGCACTAGCAAACTACTCCCAAGTCACTGGAGGAGATCCAACTGGCAAAACCCCCGAATAAGTCCTCACCAGTCTCTCGCTGGTCCACGAAGCTGGAGTGTAGCATATCGAACCCCATGTGACTCACCTAATCCAACCACCTCTAGTAACTCTCGGCAGGTAGTTAGAAACTCATGAGCGTCCTCGCTCTTCCCACCCTGAAACTGAGGTGGGTCCATCTTTCGAAATCTCTCGTTCCTACGTTGCTCATCCTCTGTCAGAACAACCATCGATGCAACTTGACCCCCAACTGCTGGTGCAACAACATTCTGAACCGCGGGATCTACTGGTAGTTGCCCCACCGCATCCTGAATAACTGGAGCTTGTTGTTGCTCTTGGGTCTGAGCCCCCTCTCTAGTACGAGAGTCATGTGGTGTGGCGGTCGCACCACCACCCTGAGAAAAGCCCTCTAGCACACTTAACACTCTCAATAGTGTACCCTGAAGCAAAGGTGTGACTACAGGATCTGGAGGAACCTGGTCCTCTTTGCCGTCAATCTGAGGTTCTGGAGAGACCTCTCTAGCACGACCTCTCTCTGGTGCTGCTCCACGTCCACGACCTCTGGCTACTATCGTAATACTAGCACGACCTCTAGCTCGAGATCTACCCCTACCCCTAGCTGGGGCCTCAACAACTGCCTCGGGAAGTGCCTCTCCTCTACCACCACTAACATTAGTTCTAGTCCTCGTCATCTGTCAAAAGAGTATACAACAACTCAGTACTAAAAAAAGNTCAAGGTATGATCGAAACACCCCATTCATCAACTCCATGAATGCTGCAGGGGCATTAGTCAATCCGAAANACGATGAGAAAGAATGAACAAAAGGAAGTTTCCTAGTAATCTTTATAGCCTCTCAGAGATGAGTGCAGACGTCTCCGTACTGATCCTTGAGACTCTACGCANCTGATGCCCTAATCTTCAACTGATGATACCCAGACCTCAAATCAATCTTAGAGAACAATGATGTTCCCTGTAACTGATCAAATAAGTCATCAATACGCGGAAGANTGGCACTCGTCTTATCCCACCAAGACAAGTCAGCCTAAAACTCAATATCTAACAAAGTGCGGAGGTAAATGACAATCCAACAACAATTCCTATTATGAAATCAAGTCATATTAATCCAATCCCCAAAATCAGGTTGTCACGTGCACAAGCCTCTAATGTAAATATTAGAATTGAAATAAAATAGATGTCTAACATGAAGTTGTCTTTCAAGTAAAAACAAAGTCATAAACTNGACACACTAGGGCGAATAAAACCCTTACTCAATAAATCCTGCAACTGATCCTTCAATTCTTTCTACTCTGGTGGAGCCATACGGTATGGAGGGATAGAAATAGGCTTAGTGCCCAGCTCCAAATCAATAGAAAAATCGATATCTCTATCGGGAGGAACACCTGGAAGATCAGAAGGAAATACATCGGGAAACTACTGAACCACGGGAATANGATGCCTCGAAAACGAAGAGAATGGAAGGTATCACAAAAATCCGGGCTCGTAACCTACAAAAATTTGTAGATGCAAGGGGTGAGTACCAAACCACGCGGTACCCAACAAGCAAACCTCTAAACACAAGTTAAGTGAACAAAATACGGGNTTCCACTCAACCCTCGGAACACCAGGCATTGCTAAAGTCACAGTCTTAGCATTACAATCAAGGACAACGTGATAAGGAGAAAGCCAATCCATACCCAAGATAACATCAAAGTCTACCATCCCCAGAATGATTAAGTCTACCCAAGTGTCATACCCAGCCAAAGAAACAAGACAGGATCGATACACTCGATCATCCACTAAGGGCTTACCCACGGGTGTAGAAACACGAAAGGTACAGTCATGCTANTGTCTCTCAGTCCGGGACCCATGGGGGACATATCTGTCCATGCATCTGTCGCGGCACACGACATGACCCTCGATAATAGTAACCATCGCGGCGCGCGATACGTCCCTCGAAATATAATACCATCGCAGTGCGCGATACTACCCTCGAAATAGTACATCTCCCAGACTTGACATTTGAGGAGGAGCCTTTAGCTATTTTGGATAGGCAGGTTCGCAAGCTTAGGACCAGGGAGATTGCTTCAGTGAAAGTGCAATGGAAGCACCGATCTGCGGGAGAGGCAACTTGGGAGACAGAGGCTGACATGCGTGCCAGATATCCTCTACTTTTTGAAGCATCAGGTACTTTATTTTACTTTATGTTCGAGGACGAACATGATTTTTAGTGGTGGATAATGTAATGACCCGGAAGGTCATTTTTGGAAATTTTGAATATTTGCTTAACTTGAATTAATTAATGGATGGGTGGTCATAGATAATGAATTAATAGATAGTTAGTGGGCTAATGTGATAAATTTATTTAAGATCCTATACCAATTGTCCCCATATATTAAAATAAGTGAGTAAAATTTATCACTTTTAGTACATAATTAATTTAGAAAAAAAAAGGAAAAGAAGAAAGGGCGAAGGGTTTTGGACATTGCGGCTACGAACTGCTCCAGGTAATTTCTTCTCCCTGCATTAATTGCTCAAGGCTTCCTTAATTGTTGCACACATATGTATATATATAAGAATGTATGGTTGGAAGAAAGAGAATTAACCAACCTTTAAAATTTTAATTATTTTTTAATATTTTTTATGGTTGTAAAAAAAAAAATTGCAGATTTAATAATCTGCATCCAGATTTTCCAAACATACAGATATTAGATCATATCCTGGCAATCATTGCCAATGATTAGGTTATTATTATTATTTTAATATTTTTTTTTACAACCATCAAAAATATTATAAAATAATTAAAATTTTAAAGGTTGGTTAATTCTCTTTCCTCCTACCATACATTCTTATATATATACAAATGTGTGCAACAATTAAGGAACCTTGAGCAATTAATGCAGGGAGAAGAAATTACCTGGAGCAGTTCGTAGACGCAATGTCGAAAACCCTTCGCCCTTTTCTTCTTTTCTTTTTTTTTTTTAAAATTAATTATGTACTAATAGTGATAAATTTTACTCACTTATTTTAATATATGAGGGACAATTGGTATAGGATCTTAAATAAATTATCACATTATCCCACTAACTATCTATTAATTCATTATCTATGACCACCCATCCATTAATTAATTCAAGTTAAGCAAATATTCAATCCAAAAATGACCTTCCGGGTCATTACACCAAGTGCTTAGAAAAATAGAATCACATGCTACGAAGAATAGTTATACATTCAAAGCAACATTCATGTAGTACAAAATTAATAAGAGTGTCTTCAAGGCTTACGAGAATTATGATACTCAACCATATTGTTTCATTTTTAAAAATCAAAACTAAGCCAAACCAGTCCATTCATTGCTCATAATTAGAACTCGATTAATCAACTGAATCACTTTTGTCTTATTCCAATTCAACTTCAAGGCACTGTGAAGATTAATTTAGATAAATACTTTTACCAAGCTTTAGAAAAATATTTGAGAACTATGTCATAACTATAGTTCTTTACAGTAGAATGAAATACTGTACCCAAACAATGAACTGATAGAAATTAAAAGTTCACATATCTTACTATCTTTTTCTAATTGATAATTTTTTCCTTTTTAATAAGTAACAAACAGAAATAATCTTATGCTAGAATATTCTACAATCTGGCTCCATGATGGTAAACAATTGTAGTTTTCACAAAAAAGGAAAGATGCAGTCTTTTCTATCTGTCAATATTTACAAGTCCTCTGAATTCATTTGTCACACTGTTTATTGTTAGAGAAATCAAAGGCACAAAAGACGAATAAACAACATCAACAATAACATATGCAGTGAATTCCCACACACACAACAAAATAATAAGTAATAAATAAAAGAAAGACAATTTTTTTTTGCAGACATCAAAGAAAAATGTGTCAAAGTTCAATTCTCAAGAGAAATTCAAGTTGGAGCAAATAACGTGAAACTACTTACTTTTAGCTGAAAGAATTAGTAAAAAGGAGAGGAGTTGGACCAAATAAAAATAAAAACTTACATACTATTTGTACATGAGTACCACAAAAAGAAACAAGAGTGTTAAATTTGTGTATATATCTATAATCAATACCCTTCAAATTAATAGAATATACAATTTGAATAATTTAGAGTAATACACGAAAACATTTCAACCATCAATAGAAACTATAATAGCACAGGCTAAACAAACATCCTCAAAAGAAATAATAATTTACTATTGGAACAAGAGTGGATGCAATCGAACCTAGAAGATTGGAATGAATGAAAGCAATAGGCACTACTCTTACCCGTTGCTCTCTATGTAACTTATGTATGTTGGAACATTTGGTTCTAGAGAAACATTACCATAAAACTTAGGGATATATGACAATGTGAGAAAAGAGATACCATCATCTTTATCTATTAATATAACTATTCACCTTCTATTGTAGAGTCATTGCAACAGTTATGAAAAAATTATATCTCAGTCATGGTGCTTAAATAAAGCAATAATCTAATCAAATTTTGAGGTTTCTGAATTGAATAGGGTATATATATATAACACGTCAAGATCAATGGAAGAGTAAAAATGGAAAAATGTGTATCAACTTGAGTCAAGGAAGAAAATATATACGATTCATAGAACATTCAAGAGTTTCTGTCTTTCACCTTGTTTATAAGAGACTATTGGGAAGAACATCAACATTAATTCTGTGGTGAAAACATATTCACATCTTTTATAGTATTATATCAACTTTGCTACTATTATTTTTGGTCTCAAATTTAAAGAATACACTAATAAATTAAATGTGTATAAAATTTCACATTGTTACAACTCCTCAAATTGAAAGAATTCTATGTTATTACAGGCAAAATAATCTAGAACTTTTCAAATACAAACATTTCAACATAGAATAAGACTAATATTTACACTGATTAAACATTAATGTCACTGATTTTATCTTTTTTCATAGATAAATCTACCACTTTATTTCCTTAGTTATTGAGATTCAGCAATGAAATACATATTTTATTTAGGAATATTGAACAACAAAAAATTAAGGAATTTGATGACGATTATATAAAAATTGGGAGGAGAACAAAAAAATCGATTAAGATTTTACCTGACATAAGAAAAATCCATAAGTGTAGATGAAGTATCAAACAAAGATATGACCTGCAAAGTAGTCGATCAGAAGATGGAACAAGGATGTATTTATTTGTCTAAGTGAAAAACACATAATTTTTAGAAGATAAACAAAAATTTAAAAGAATTAGATGAAGATTAAACAAAAATTGACAGAAGAAATTTAAAAATGATGAAGAACTTATCTGAGTTGAAAATAAAAAAGAATATAAATAAAATTCAAGAAGCAATTTGACATGTAGCTCAGTGGAACCTTCATCTATTCTAGATTCTTAGCGAAGCCCAATGGCGTAATTTAGACAAAGGAAAAACGATAGACCTGCAGACTGATACGTAACCCGCTGTGAAGATAAAGAGGATAAAAAAGTTCTTGAGATATGAAAACTAAGAGACCATTCTTGAAAGCTTAAAAAAAAGTGAAAGAGACGTATAGATGTTTCTAGATACATGTTGTCTGTGTGGGGAAAGTCTATGATATTTTCTTACCAGCGCGAAATGACGCTTTTGCCCTTGGCCATTCCTCATCTTCTAGAAATTGTATATAGGAGAAAATTACTAAAGTACCCTTGGTCGTCCCACCTTTCACTCTTCTATACGGTAGTATAGTAATATAGAAGAGTGATGTGGGAGGACGACCAAGGACAAAAATGTGATTTTACGCTAACAAAAATCTATCAAGAAAGATAATAAATAATTCTAGAAAATATTTCTATAAATGAAGTGAATAATGATCAAGGGTAAAAATGTAATTTCACGCTAACAAAAATCTACCAAGAACGATAACAAAAAAATTAAATAGTTCTAGAAACATCTTAAGTTATTGTTATTACCATTAACTTATTTTGTTGTTGCTTCACTTTCTTTTATTATGTAAGTTATTGTGATATCTATTTTATTATTACTCTATTTTACTATTATTTTAATTTAATTTTTAATATTGTTTCTATTTATTATGCTTATAAAAACTGCCTACTTTTTATATAAAAATTTATCATGAATTAATTATTTCCATCTTTATTTTGGCTCTATTTAATATACTTGAAAATAAATAAGTGTAATAAAATTAATAATATATGTTAGAATGAAATTAAAGAAAAAGATGTTAAAAAATAACTTTACAAATAACAAATGAATAGGCTGATATATTTGTATTAAAGACGGCCAAGAATAAAAATATAATTTAATTATAACAAAAATCTATCAAGAATAAATAATTCTAGAAACATCTTTCTATATATGAAGTGAATACTGATCAAAGGTTAAAATATAATTTCATGAAAGAAAAAATTTACCAAGAATGATAATAAAAAAATTAAATAGTTCTAGAAACATCTTAAGTTATTATTATTATTATTGCCTCATTTTTGTTATTTCTTCATTTTTTATGAATCATAGTGATATCTATTTATTATATGGAAGTAAATAAATAATGACTACGCTTAACTTTTAATAATTACATATCAAGTATAATTTTAGGTGGAATCAATCAAAATTAAAATTAAAGTTTATATA
>NC_028647.1:12191018-12194053 GCF_001406875.1 Solanum pennellii
ATATATATATATATATATATATATAAAACATCGTTTGTCTGACTTCTATTAATTTGTGGAGTTTTATAGATTTGAACATTTTAATATAAAAATATAATGATTTGAAAACTTTAATTCTTCATTTTAATTTCTAATTTGGTACATATTTAAAAATTACATAAAAAAAAAGAAGCTTAAAAACGCAATGTGACGATTTAAGATATTTTTAGAAATCCATAATTAAAAAACATAATGAAATTTGGTTGACTCCCTTATTTTTATCGAAACAAAAAAAAAGTTGCATATATTGTTTGAAAATAATGCAAGAACTAAAAAGTATTACGAATCAGAGTAAAATGACAACTAAAAATATGTGAGAATCATATAAGAGATTTCGTTGACTTTCCTAAAATCACATAAAATAAGACAGATATTATTCGAAAATGACACAAAAGTACATAAATTAACAATTTAAAATATTTTTTTTAAAAAAACACATATAAAAAATTTTGTTCACTTTTCAAATTTCATTTGTGTAACATAAATTGAAAGAAAAAAAAATATACGTTGGGCCTACTCTGGCGCGGGCACCTGATATCTAGTATATATAATAAGTTTCACGTGTTGGTTTTTTGTGTTTTTTAGAAACTATATACTAATTATTATTGAAGAATATAATTATAACTACCTACCTTTTTATGAATTACTATACAGTGTATTAAAATTGTGTTAATACTTCTTCCACCGCTCTTCTTACCCTATTTTTGATTTAGTGTGTGGTAATTGACCCATTGATCTGAAGTTAAAATTTTAATTTGAGTTTCATAATTTACACATTATTTTTTCATAAACATAAGAATCTCACAATTTATAGAAACTATTAAAACTTATTCAACTCTATATAATTTTACAAAATGACCGAAACTTAATTATTAATAATGTATCGATATATCCTAACTTGTTAAATTAATAAATCACATATTTTAATGTTTATTTTATAAGTAAATACTTGACTATAAATGGTTTTAGAAAAGGTAGAGATAAACCCGAAATAAATTGTCTTGTTTTTTGTTTTAATTCCACTCTGAAGTTAAAATTTTAATTTTAGTTTCATAAGTTACACATTATTTTTTTCATAAACATAAAAATCCCACAATTTATAGAAACTATCAAAACTTATTCAACTCTAATGTAATTTTATAAAATGAACGAAACTTAATTAATAATAATGTATCGAAATATCCTAAGTTGTTAAATTAATAAATCACATATTTTTATGTTTTATTTTATAAGTAAATACTTGACTATGAATGATTTAAAAAAAGGCTGAGATATATCCGAAATAAATTGTCTTGCTTGTTGTTTTAAAAGCCCTCTATCCCTAATTACTTATCATTTTTCTTTTACTTGTCACTTTTTACTTGTCCATTTTGACAAATCAAAAAATGACAATTTTTATACCTATAATATCCTTAAGGGATAATTTCAGAGACCTCCTTCCAGGTTTCGCTCTATAACACTCATCTCCATTGTGGTTTACCATATTACGTCTACCTCTCTTATTTTCATTTTCTTGTAGCCATTCTTTAAATCTATTTAAAATAAATATAAATTAATTTAGATTTGACAATTTTACCCTTATATATGAAAGTTTAGATCTAATTTTTAAAGATTTATCTCTATTCGTTGGATCATGTTTCTTCTTCGCTCGTGAAAATATTTAACTAGAACAAAATCTAATCGTTCTTATCGAATTTCTCTCTTGGGGAGTTTAATTTTGTCTTCTATTTGAAGAAATTGTTGCCGAAAAATGATGGGTTATTGTGGGAAAAAATCTACGTGAAATTGTATAAAAGTGAAATGGAGATGAAGGGCTAATATTTGGTGAAAATGTGGGTCAGCTTGAATGAAGACTTTGATCTTTGTTAAATAAAAAAAAACACGTCTTTATGATAACTTATTTTTAAAGTATTTGTTAAATGAGTTGATTTTTATATTAATATTTATTAATATACATAAATTTATATAGAAAAAGGTAAAATTGTCAAATTTAAATTAATTCAGATATATTAAATAGGTTTAAAGAATGGTTACAAGTAAATGAAAATAAAATAGGTAGATGTAATATCGTAAACCACAAGGAAAGTGAGTGTTATAGAGCGAATTCAGGAGGGAGGTCTCTGAAATTATCCCTATCCTTAATTAATAACTTTGAAACATGTTAAACTTGTTGAATATCTTAAATTTTTAACTGATCCACTTCATAATTAATAAAGATAAAATGATAAACTAATTGTGTCAATCATTATTTTTTTAATAAGCATATTGTATGTCAATTTAAAAGTGGACAAGTAATTAGAGATATAGAGTCTGTGTCAACTTTCAATTTTTTATTTACACTTGCCAATGTTTTTCCATAGTATTAATTTACCTGCTCTTTCTTACTCATTTACATTTAGTACTCATGTAGTAGTAATTGGCTACCCATCCATACATAGAGAATCTTCATATATTCTTCATGAAATCAACTTCATTTTTTTTACTCTACATGTTTCAATTTTTGTAAAGTTATTCTTTTTTTAAGTATATATACTTTCTACAGTCCGTTTGCACAATTCAATTAGTTTAGAGCTAAGTTGCTTTCTTGTTCTGTAATGCAGAGTCTTATTTGTGATCGGAATGAGCACGTTCACTTCAATATTGGAGTTCAAGCTTTTAGGCTCCATAAAAGTGTGAAAAAGTAAACAAAAGAGGAAATGCTATCTATATTGATGATCAAAACTAAAATCTACACGAATCCATAAGACATATCATGAGTAGGGGGGACAATTTCAACCTATATTAATAGAATGAGTCTATTTTGATCATATTTAATGGCTTGGATCATTCATATTTTAATTGATCAAATATATGATTCAAACTATTTTAAGAGTCTCTACAAATATGATTAAATATGGGTATTCATATTTTCACTTTCACTCAAAATTCTTAATAATTTTTTTTTATTCTCGTAAAACAAAAAAAATTTAGGGGCAGGTTGGTGGAAGGTGGGGGGG
>NC_028647.1:12194854-12248589 GCF_001406875.1 Solanum pennellii
AGGGGATAAATTTTATTTTTATTTTTTTTGCAAAATAATTTTTTTGTTTTTGAAAAACAAAAAAAGAATTAGGGGTAGGTTGGTGGAAGGTGGGGGGTGGGGGTGCCCGGGTGAGGGGGTAATTTCTTTTTTTGAAGAAACAGATTTTTTAAAATGGGTTGAATCCCTTTTACCTTAACCATATTTGTCCATATTCTATTTGGATGGATTGTGATCCAAACCATTTTTACTCAATCCATATTCAATCTATTCAAATCCAATCCGATCCGATCCAACCATTTATCATCCCTAATCATGAGTATAGTCGTTGTATATGTAAGAGTACTGATCCATAGGTTGCGTTGTCGACCTTAAACCAATTCCATACTGGTTTTCAGACTCATTCATCATAGAATAATTTGCATCAAAATTGATAATCCTCAAGCCCATTATCCATCCCTGCTCCCATTGAATTCACACCACTAATTGGAATATTTGATTGAAACAAGTTGTTGTTAGAAATAGTAGTTTGGTTTATGAAGTTGTTATAGTCCCATATTTGTTGATGAGAAAGTGAGCAATTTCCATTCATGCTCTTCAACAATTCGAGCTTTCCTTTTGCATTCTCCATCCTTTTCTCAATAATACCAACAAGATTTTGTAATTCTTTTTGAGATAAATAGTCAAATTTTGAATCTCAAGTCGGATATTTTTCTACTTTGATCGCATCTGCCTTTTTCTTTTATACATTTTTGAAATAATCAAATCTTGAATCCCAAGTAGGAGGATTCTTTTCTAATTGGATCTCATCTTTGAAATAGTTGGACAATGTCTTACCCCTTTTGGTTCGTCCTTCAAATGGTTGATCTTTCTAGAGATTTATGAACTCTTTAACTTCATTTGGATCATTCGGCAACATTTCACAATTCATACTCGATAATCGATGATTGAACCACATTAGAAAGAGTTTGTTGGGCTATTGCCCATGTTCCAGCCAAAGACCCATGGCCTAATTATACTTGAAAAAGGATTGGAATTATTCTCTTTATTTAGTTTCCAATTCTATTAGGAAAATGATTGAAATTGTCGTTCTATTTGTAGTTGATTTTGGCTTTGTAAGGAAAAACACAACTCTATAAATAGAGGATGGTCTTGAGAGAATAATTAATTGATCATTGATATTGTCTTTGAAATACATTAGAAAATAAGAGAGGTTTTTGAGAGAGATTTCAACAAGAGAAAAGAGAGAAAGAAAAGGGTTCTTTTGTTGCAGTCTTTTTCTCCGACCAGCAACGTTCAGATCATGTTTGCTGATTAACTAACCATTGGATCGGGCTGAAATGTGGACTGAGTATTCTTGACATCTTGGTGGTTGATTTGAACGGTGGAGATCAGATTCGGAGGTCAGAAAGATCCTGTTTTAGGTCCTAAACAGAAGCTGGGTTTGGGTGGTGTTTCTTTCTATTTATCTTTTGTTGGTGTAGCTATTGTTTGTTCTCTTTTGGAACTTATTGTGTAGACATTAGAAGAATATTTGTAACCCTCTTATTGGTATAGTGAAGCAATTCGAATCTTGTCGATCCCGTGGTGGTTAACTTCGGTTTGACGGGTTTTTCCATGTTAAACGTGGTGTTCTTTATTGTTAGATTTTTGGTTTCATCTTTTCGTCACAACAAATGGTATCAGAGCTAATGTTATCTATATGGAGGGAAATATGAGCAAGATGGTATGTCTAAACGGAAGAAACTACAACATATGGAAAAGCAAGATGAAAGATCTATTGTTCGTGAAGAAGATGCATCTTCCGATTTTTTCTGCTCATAAATCCGAGAATGTGACCGATGAAAATTGGGAATTTGAGCACCAACAAGTATATAAGACAATGAATTGAAGATAATGTTCGCAACCATATTGTGAATGAGACACATGCTAGAACATTGTGGGAAAGTTGGAGACGCTTTACGCTTTAAAAACTGGCAATAACAAGTTGTTCTTGTTAAAGCAATTGATGACCTTTAAATACAAGGATGGCAATCCTATTCTTGATCATATAAATGATTTTCAGAGTATTCTTGATTAGCTATCAGGAATGAGTGTTAATTTTGATGATGAAATACAAGGACTTAGGCTTCTTAATACTCTACCAGATTCTTGGGAAACTCTTCGTGTTTCTTTAACAAATTATGCCACTGGTGGAAAGGTGACTATGGAATATGCAAAGAGTGGTGTGTTGAATGAAGAGGTTATAAGAAAATCTTAAGACACATCTTTACATTCAGATGTTTTATATACAGAAGATCAAGGGAGACATAAGACAATAGATCCGAGAAGTAGAGGTAAAAGCAGAAGCAAGTCAAAATTCAAGATTCCAAATATTATATGTTATCATTGTGGAAAGAAAGGACATATTAAAAGATTTTGTAAACAATTGAAGCAAGATCTTAAAGAAGGGAAGAAAGAAGAAAACAATGAAAATTATGTTGTTGTTGTTGTCCAAGATGACCTTCTCTTCACTTGTGATAAAGACGTCATCAATTTTGTATCTCAAGATACAAGTTGGATAGTAGATTCTGGAGCCACATCACATGTCACACCAAGAAAATACTTCTTTTCATCTTATACTTCTGTTAACTCTAAGGTGTTAAAGATGGGTAATGCTGGTGAGGTAAAGGTGTTTGGTGTTGGCACTGTTCATTTGGAAACCAATAATGGTTCAACGTTGGTCCTTCAGAATATCAAGCATGCTCTATATATTCCCTTAAATTTGATCTCTGCAAGACAACTAGATGATGATGGCTATCATAATTACTTGTGCAATGGCCAATGGAAGCTCACCAAAGGCTCACTGATTTTAGCTCGAGGAAGAAAACATTCAAATTTATATGTGACTCAAGGATCGATTCTTGGTGACTCTATAAATTTGGTGGAGAGCGAGACTTTATCAGTATTGTGGCACAAGAGACTTAGTCATATGAGCGAGAAGGGGATCACTTGTTCGGCTAAGAAGAATTTGCTTGCTGGTATGAAACAAACAAAGGTGAAAAGATGTGTTCATTGCTTAGTAGGGAAACAGAAAAGAGTTTCTTTTCACAGTCATCCTCCTTTAAGAAAGTCTGAGCTATTGGAGCTAGTACACTCAGATTTGTGCGGTCCTTTCAAAGTGAAGTCAAAAGGTGGTGCACTTTACTTTGCTACTTTAATTGATGATCATTCTCGCAAGATTTGGGTATATCCTTTAAAATCCAAAGATCAAGTGCTTGATGTGCTTAAACAGTTTCAAGCCTTATTTGAGAGACAAACGGGAAAGAAATTAAAATATATTCGCACTGATAATGGTGGTGAGTATATTGGTCCCTTTGATAACTACTGCAAATCGCAAGGAATTCGTCATTAGAAGACTCCTCCAAAGACTCCTCAATTAAATGGTTTGGCAGAGAGGATGAACATAACTTTAGTTGAGAGAGTTAGATGTGTGCTTTCAGACGCTAAACTTCCAAATTCTTTTTGGGCTGAAGCACTTAACACTGTTGCTTATGTTATCAATTTGTCTCCTGTTGTTGCTTTGGATGGTGATGTTCCAAACAAATTTTGGTTTGATAAGGATGTTTCTTATGATCACTTGAAAGTGTTTGGGTTTAAAGCTTGTGTGCATGTTCCAAAAGATGAGAGGTCGAAATTGGATATTAAAACTAAGTAATGCATCTTCATTGGTTAAGGTCAAGATGAGTTTGGGTATCGCTTTTATGATCCAATTGATAAGAAACTCATTAGAAGTCGTGATGTTGTGTTCTTTGACGATCAAACTATTGAAGATATTGACAAGACTAAGAAACTAGATTCTCATACTGATGAGAGCTTAGTTGATGTTGATCCAATTCCTATTATCGATACATTTTCTGCACATGAGAGAACCCAAGGTAATTATCCAGATAATGATCAGAGTGTAGAATATATAAATGTTCCTACTTATGATATTGTGGTTGATAATCAACCAACTCATGGTGAGATAACCACTTCGAATGATCCAGAAACCTCTTGTAGAAGATCTACTAAAGAAAATTGAAGCTCACACGTTATTCTCCTAATGAATATATCATCTTGATTGACATGGGAGAACCTGAAGGCTATGATGAAGTCATGTTAGATACTCATAAAGATAAGTGGAAAGAACTCATCGTAGACAATCATGAGTTTTGTAGAAGTGTGGCAGGCAGGAAGCCTGTCAAAAGTAACTTCACTTAAAGTCCATTTGTCCCCTTGGCTTGAGGGGGAGTTTGTTGGGATATTGCCCATGTTTCAGCCAAAGGCCCATGGCCTAATCCTACTTGAAAAAGGATTGAAATTATTCTCTTTATTTGGTTTCCAGTTCTATTAGGAAAAGGATTGGAATTGTAATCCTATTTGTAGTTGATTTTAGCTTTGTAAGAAAAATTACAACTCTATGAATAGAGGACGGTCTTGAGAGAATAATTAATTGCTCATTGGTATTGTCTTTGAAAGATATTAGAACATAAAAGAGGTTTTTGAGAGAGCTTTCAACAAGAGAAAATAGAGAAAGAAAAGGGTTCTTTTGCTGTAGTTTGTTTGTCCGACCAGCAACATTCAGATCGTGTTTTACTATTAACTAACCATTGGATCGGGCTGAAATTTTGACTGAGTGTTCCTGACATCTTGGTGGTTGATTTGAATGGTGAAGATCGGATTCAGAGGTCAGAGAGATTCTGTTTTAGGTCCCGAACAGAAGTTGGGTTTGGGTGGTGTTTCTTTCTATTTATCTTTTGTTGGTGTAGCTATTGTTTGTTCTCTTTTGGAACTTGTTGTGTAGTAGCCATTAGAAGAATATTTTTAACCCTCTTATTTGTATAGTTAAGAAATTTTGATCTTGTCGATCCCGTGGTGATTACCTTCGGTTTGAAGGGTTTTTCCATGTTAAACTTGGTGTTCTTTATTGTTAGATTTTTGATTTTATCTTTTCGTCACAACAATATTTCCTTCATATATGATCATGCATGCTTTGATATCGCAAAGTATTGAAAGTTTCCAAATTTTCTTGACCAAGCCAAGATTTTTTTCTTTTAGCAACTTCCAACATCTGTTATCGTACAAAAGCTTCAAGACAATATGGGTATTCTGAAGATTTCAAATGACACTGATTTTCTTCACCCTCCTGCTGAGTTTGAAGCAAAAGCACAAGCTTATGCGTTTTGTCCAATCACCTTATTTTACTTCTTTGGATGTCAAATGTCAAGGTTGCTTTCAAATTATAACAACAATTTTCAGCCACTCGCAAATCGTGGTTACATGCCCCATTCGCCAGCAAGTTCTATGTCAACCAACTGGAGGCCGTGCAAAACTTACTGAAGGATTCTCTTTTAGGTTTAAAGAAAAGGATATGATAGTGTAGGGTTGATACTTGCCAGAGGTGCTTTTAAGCTATGATATTTTAAACTAGGTTTTTAAAGAAGGAGTTGGTAAAGAGAACCTTTCCTTTGCTCAATATTTTTTTTGATGGCATTCTGACTATTATATTGTCCATCTTGTTAGTCTTGACACATTTTAGAGTAAATTAATCTTCTAATCCATGTTTGCTAAAAAAAAGATCGCATCATACGTGTTAGATTTTTAGATTTGTGTATCTTTCAATGGTAAATTGTAAAGTATCATAAACATGTGAAATACTTCTTCGTTTTTCGAATATATCATTGACGATGCGTATGTAATTATGATACATTGGTATGAAATATATCATGTAGTTGTTCTGTATCTAAAACATGTAAATGTTGAGGACAATATGGTCTGTTGAGATTAGTTGTAATTAATAATGTATCTTGCATTGATTTTTTTTTTTGGAATGATACATGAAACACTAGCAAACTTTTAATGTATCTTGTACAATTGCAACAGTGAACAAAGGGAACATTATGACTTCTAAAATCGCAGAATATATCAATAGTTAGCTTGTTGAGTCATGACAACTACCTACATTATACTTATTGAAAGAAGCTAGAATTCTATTTCGTTCGTGAAACTGCAAAAATAAAAAAATAACATCTTTTACAAATGATGCATTAGAGAGGATATATAATATAATGTATCTCTAACTTTTATACAATCTCAGGTCATTTCATCTATTTGATATTTTGTAGCAGATCATGATATATGAATCAGATACTTTATTTTTGATATTTTTTCCAGATAATTATATAGTATCAAGTGTGATGATGTGTAAAATACTTATAATAGACAAAATATAACCAGATACTAAAAAAATTAAAAATTACATTCAAAATAAATAATTCTTTTACAGAAAAAATATAAAGCTTGAGAAAATGCATCTTCAAAAATATTAAACCATCAAAAAACATTATTAATCTACATGAACCAAGTCATCATGTTGTGGTGGAGTTAAATAACTCTTCGACTCTGATTGACCAACTTTATTGTTAACATATCTCACCTTGGCCTTCTCGAGACCATACTTCATAAAAGTGTTGCATATCTTATGCGAAGATTGTCAGCTAGGAAACCATTAGGTGGAATGTTGACTTCTTCACTAAAAAATTCAACAAAGGTCACTATAAACATCCTGTAATCACTACAAACATTCCGTAGATACATTATAAAAATGAATTAAATTTGAACTAAAAGGTAACCAAAAATGTTAATTACATGATAACTTTTAGTAACTACGAAGTATCTTACTGTTTAGGTGATACATAATGATAAAAATAGTAACTGATACTCAATGCCACTTGATGATATTGTATGTGATATTAAATAAAACATCATATATTCATTATTTGTTATTAAAGTATCATGTTTTAAGTATTGTATAATATTATACACTTTTATGCAAATTACATCCTATAAAATTATTTCTACTATATAATTTGAAACATCAATTACATTATATAAAAAACAAAAAGAAATCAAGATTAGAATTTTATGTATAATTTCAGAAGATTTAAAGCAAGCCACAAAACAACATGATATGTATCGACTACAATATATCAAATAATATATCTTTTTTTGCCCCAACAAATCATATACCATAGCACATGATAAAAATAATGTATCGACTTATTTTGATCCAACCCACCATAGACCATATCAAACACAAAAAATCGTAAGAGAAATTTGTCGCCATAGATTGAACTGCCAGAATGTATATGAGATTACATATTATATTGCAGAGGCCAAGAAATGTCAATAGAAATATAAATCTACACAAAAAATTTTGCACTATGTGGAGTAAATATGCAGGGATACTTCCTGTGGAGAATTATAGATATAGGGATACTTGTATACTCTAAGTCATGTGTTATGACTTAGTGAAAGATGTAATTTCTAGCTCTTGTTTGTTTTGAATTTTTAAAAAACTTTCTATGCATCTGGAAATAAAGAAGAAAAACAATTAAAATTTAACAAAACGATCATGAAATTTTAACTATTGAGTAGTTTGAATTTGATTGACTAGATAGAGAATCTTTTTGAAAATAAAATTGATATGAAAATTGTAATTGATAAGATTTTGTAGAGAGAAATTAGGGAGAGATTAAAGGAGTGAAAAAAAGGAAGAAAAACGTGGGTTAAGGCAAGTTTTTTTATGTATCCGGTTGATTTGAGAATCAGGTAAAAATAAGGGATTTTAAAAATATTTTTAAATGGTAAGGAATAATGACCATCTCGTGGGAATCTATTTCATTTTAGGAATTTATTTGGGGTAAAATTAAGTTTTAGTTCAGATTAGAAAATCAAAATCACGCTTAGGACTTTGAGAAGAGAGAAAAGAAGAAGAACAGGGAGAAAAGTCAAGGATTCGCCAAGAATACCAAGGTTTAACTTGTGGATTTAGTCGGGAGTGATCACTATCAAGGTATGTGAGAAATTTTAGTGTTGGTTCAGTCTTCACCGACACACCAATCTTTCTTCAATCCTTTGATTTTCGAATTGGTTGAATGAGAATAGTGAAATTCTTGAAGACATGGTCACATTGTTGATTGTTTGAGTTGTTGATTGCCTCTTGTTGCGTTAATTCATAATTCCGAGTTTTTTTTTGGTTATATCTATTGGGTATTGAAGAAACTAATAATCCTAAGGGTTTGGAAAAAGAACTATGGAGGTTTAAGCTAATTAGGGTCAAAACAAGAGAAGAAAATCGCTCAGACGCATCTGGGTAGCACCAAATGCGCTAGTGGTCCTGGGGCGGCGCACCTGCAATGCGCCAGAACGGTGCCTCAGACCAAATAGTTTGGTGTGGCGCACTCCGAACGAGCCCAAATCAACTTTTTCGCCCAGTTTTCATAGTTCAGTTTGATTAAGCCCTTCTAAGGTGTTTTAGTACTGCCTAATGATTCTAACTACTCTAAATGATTTCTAATCATATAGAAATCATCTAGAAAAACAAATTTATAACATTGAATCAATAACTTCAAATTCTACAAAAAGTTAGAGCCAAGTCTAGAAAACTCCGAAAGTCCTTTCGTGAAGTCTTTTACAGTTGCATTAGCTTGTTTTAAGACTTAAAGGTCAGTTGATTAAGGACTAAAGACAAGAAAGAGAAATTCATTTCAAGTTTTCTTAAGTCTTTAAAAATGTTTTAAGTGTCGTTTTAAACTTAAGCTCGAATTCAGTTCAGAGTAAAGTGAAGTATTCCTTTAAAGCAGTAAATGCGAACTAAGTATCTCTCAAAAGAACTTAAAATGTTTTCACATTTGAAAAGAGGGAAACTGATATTTCTAAAGAGACTTCGGACTAGTTTTCAGTTAAAGAGAAATAACTTTCTAAATGAAGCAAGCAGGGAAATTGTTATTTTCAAGATAGCCTTTGAGCTAAGTATTTTGAGCTCTAATCTCAAACCACAGAATTAGTATGTTTTTAAAATATAAGAGCCAATATATTTTTTAGAGTAGTATTAAGCACGGATATGAGGAAAGTTCAGACAACTCACAACCTCCATAAACCATTTAGCCACCATGGGTTGAAAAGGGTCATACTTTTTAGATGAACCGTTTTTACAGTAGATTAGTGGATCCATTACTCAGTTCAAGTCTTATACCTTTGGCCGAGTATAGCATGCGCTGATAGCGTGAGTAGATCATTGTATCATTACTGTAGTGCTTATGTGATGGTTGTCGGTTAGAGAAACTCCCACAAAAGTTAAATGTATTTATATATAAACATCAGTTTATTTGTATTTATACATACATCTCAAAGTTATTTGTATCCTTGTATACATTTAGAACTTACAACATGTTTTCAAATAACTTTTCTTTATATTGTACTTGATTTTAAATTGTTTTATATTGAAATGAGTCAGTATTATTGAGTCATATTATTCTTGAGTTGAGCAGAGCCAGCGTAAGTGTTCCTTCTTACTCTTTTCAAGCTTAAGTTGTTTCAGCATTCCAACTCGCATACTCGTACATTCAATGTACTGATGCCAGTTGGCCTGCATCGTATCATGATACAGACGCAGGTAATCAAGATCAGCATCATCTAACGCCTCGTTGATCAAGTTGAGCACTCGTAGTCAGTGGTGAGCCTCCTTGCATTCTGGAGGACACATTTATTGCTTTGTAGTATTTCTTTTTATAGGGTGTTGTGGGGTCTGTCTCAACATCCACCTTAGTATTTTAGAAGGCTTCATAGATAGACAGTTAGACAGTTTAGTTTTGCGTCTCTTCTTTGTATTGGATGTATTTTGTTATTGAGACTTAAGTGTCATTTTGGCCAACTTATTTACTTTAACTTATTGAATGAGACATTTTCATTGAGTTAAGTCTTCCGCTAAGTTAAGTATGTCAGGTCAAGGATCCTCTCACGATCAGCAATGGTCATTGAGTGCCGGCCACATCCAGGGTGTAGGCTCAGAGGGTGACAATATCGGAAATAAATTGTCCAGTATCTTGTTTTAGTACTTCCTCTGTTTCTAATTACTTGTCCATTTTTTTATATGTCAATTTTAACAAATCAAGGAATAATTTTTTTTACCTATTATACCCTTAATTAATTAATTTGAAAAATGTAGAACTTCTTGAAAATCTTAAATTTTTAATTCATGAACTTCAGAATTAATAAAGATAAAATGATAAACTTACTATGTCAATCATTATTTTCTTAATATGCATATCAATTCATACATAGAGAATATTCATTTATTCTTTGTAAAATCAACTTCATTCTTTACTCGATCTATTTCAATTTTTGTGAACATATTTTCTATGGACACAAAATTTCAAGCCAAAATAAAGATTTTTAACTATGTCAAAAATTTTACGTGGTTATAAAACTTCTAAAAGATATGATCTTAAATATAACATAATACTTGTGTGATTATATCTTTTTTGATTTTTTAAAAAAATAAATGTATGATGATGAGATCTTTATATTGATGAATAATTTTACAAAGCTAAGAGGTGAAGCTCGGTCCATTGTTCCAATAGTTGCTTCGCATAAACTAAGGTTCTAACAAAAACTATACAAGTTTTGCACAAATTCACAAGTCCAACGTGATAGACAAAATTATTTTTACCATCTCAACTGCATTAGTTCTATACAAAATAATTCTTCCTCTAATTATGCCTTAGGAACTCAGATGAAGTTTGTAAGGTCCGATGGCTATCGGTGGTAGGTGAGCATGTGCAAAAATAGCCGACTTCTCATTTGTAATACTTATATTTAATTTTGCCGAGTTCGGTGCCAAAAGGGTAATATTTTTCCTTAAACAAATTGACACGACCCAAAAATGGACGTGATGGCACTCGTCTTATCCCACCAAGACAAGTCAGCCTAAAACTCAACCATTACAATAAAGTGCAGAAATAAAATATAAGTAACTTAATAAAAAACTCAAAACCTGGTAGTCAAGTGTACAAGCCTCTAAAGCATTATAATTGATTCAAAAGAAAAACTCAAGTCTCAAATAAACTTGTTTCTAGAATATAACAAGATCATAATTAAGGAGAAGAACGTCTGCTGAGATGGAAACAACCACCTCATAAATCTCCAAGAAGCCTCGGAAAAGAAGAGAATAACAAGTACAACAAAAATCCAGGCTCATAACCTACAAAAATTTGTAGAAGCAAGGGGTTAGTACCAAACCTCACGGTACTCAGCAAGTAAACCTATAAACACAAGCTAAGGGGATGAAATACGGTACTCCTACCACCCCAACCGAACCTCTACAACTACAACCTGCATTGAAATCAACCCAACCTAACAGCTCACAGTTTACATAGCACGTAGCTCAACAACAACACTTAGACAAATTACATATTCTCAACAACAACACTTCAACAAATTACATATCCTCAACAACAATACTTCAACAAATTACATATCCGCAATACAAGCTCAATATTGATCAATCACAAGTTCCGTAGAAAGGCAATCAGAAGATCAACAAAACACTATATCAAGTTCACTAATGATAAGTATGTGTAATGCAATGGAATGCCATGTCAAGAATAATGATGCATGTCTGACCTAGTGATACACACCCGATGTCTCTTAGTTCGGGACCCATTGGGGACATATCTGTCCATGCATCTATCACGACGCATGACACGACCCTCAATAATAGTAACCATCGCGGCGCGCGATACGTCCCTCGAAATATAGTATCCATTGCGGTGCACGATACGTCCCTCGAAATGGTACATCTTCTTAAGTACTCATTCTTTCTCAATGCACATAACACTTGTCACAACTAATGCCTCATAATAATGCAGATGACAAGTTCTCACAAATAATGAGATAACCATTTTCATAACATTGCACAGTTCACAACCATACAAACATGAAATCACATCAACAATGATTCAACGAGCCTTCAACCCTTTCTCAACACATTACACATAAACAATTAATCACATTGCCTTTTATTATCCCTTTTTTTCATCATTAGAATTAATCAATGAGGACAAGTCAACACATCACCAATCTCGTTACTCCCAAACATATATTACAAGGAAATACACGCATTTCATGCACTTAACAAGAGTTTAGAAATCCACTTGCCTCAATTGACCGAACAATCACTCCGGGACTTGAGTCTTTCACTTTTCTTGAACTTTCAAATCAATGCAAACTATTCACGAAAATAATTGCGATAAGATTTCTAATTTAACAACATCTATATTACTATAATCGAGTTTCTAATTCTTGATGTCAACCCATACACTACATATCATCCTCCTAAATTTGAAGTCTAGAATTACGTCTAATTTCCTCCAAATTTCATAAAATTGACAATATTCATCTCAAACAATATGCCTAACAATTAATTTCATATATCACTATATCAAAACTTGCTTTATAGTATAATATCTCACCATGAAATTACAACCCAACACACATATCATACCTATATATATACACAGATCATACCTATATGTATATATATGAAATATAGTTAAAATTATTAAAACATAACTTCTGAAACAATTTATATATTCATCTCACCTAATTATTAACTAATAAACAACTATAAATAATTTAGTAAAAACCCTACGAATACATATGACAATTCTATGTACTTTTTATTTCCACTACCCATACACCATAAAATAATTCAAAGATAATAATAATTAATGTCCTCCCCAAAAATCCAAAATCAAATAGCTATCCACTGAAAATTTAATCCAAACTTTCAGTTTCTTATCAAGGCAATTATATAATATCTACACTTCTAATTCTTAATTATTAAAATAAATATATATAAACAAAGGTTTGAATGTTTGGATGAGAAGTTACACCTGAAAGACGTGTGGCTGCTCTTCATCTTGGTGCAGGTATGTCTCTCACCTAATCTCTTATGTTTTTTTCTTAATTTTTTTTGTTATGTATTAAGAAGTTACGAGCTTAGCCCATTAATTACAAATTTAATTAATCATCTAAATATTATTAATATATTAATTAACTATAATTATCAAATATTTTTAAATAATTTTTTAAATCAAAATCACGAGATTATGTAATTTATTCTTATAAGTCGTAAAAAAATTTTTTACAAAGCTATCAAAAAAATTAACATAAAAATAATGGTTAAAATTAATAAAACGACTGAAGGGGTCGTTACATTATCCACCACTAAAAATCATGTTCGTCCTCGAACATAAAGAAGGAGAAGGAAGAATATCCAACGTTATCAAAAGTCTAAGTTGTGACATACCGGTCCGTATTCATCTCTCCTAGTGAGCTCCTCATTAAGACCATTCCATCAAGAACAACTAATAAGAACTCAGCTTTCAAATTAACCTTTGGAAGTTCTATAACTCAAGAGTGACTATCACGTCACACACTAACTCATGAACTAAATATAATCTCAAACGCATTGGACCTTAATATAACCATCATGACAAATCCTTTCTCATATAATAAAGATAACATTCTAAATCTATACCAGTTGCTACCAGAAATGAACTTAAATCAATCACACTCACAATACACAAACCATCCTAGATCTTATCAAGATTTACTTGTGACAATATAATGTTTTCATGAGCTTAACTATAAAAATATGATCTTTAGACATCAAGTACTAATCAAGAAAGAATAAAACTTATCTAACCCAAGAACAACAAGATCAAGTAACCACATAGCTAGCGATACACTTAAGCTAACAGAACCTCCATCAACACTCTTAGACAATTTAATCTTTATACTCTTATATAGGATCTCACAAGCAATGTTGTGCGTGTTGATTTACTTATATACTTCAACTTCCAAACAAAACCAAACCTATCGTAACTGAAATGATCAATTCTGCCCAAGGATCTCATCATATCAAGGGACATAAGAGGACCACCACTAAGAATTCACCCATAGATGTGAAATACGCGTAATATACGTAGGGAATCATACTCCAAATAGTGCCCAATACGAAGAAGGTGGTTACATAAGAATATACAGTAACAAGATTGAATAATACTAAACACTTCTTCCATCATGTCCATATCAAATATTTCCATTCATGTGACTCCATCTCTTTGATTCTTAGCCATCCACAATCAACTAGTTTGATCCCCATTACAATATTACAATTACTCGATTCATCAAATCCCACATACTTCTCATAGTACTCCATTGAAGCTAGTACTCTTAATATCAATAAACATCATAGCTACACCAGTTATTTACCTTACTCTCAAACCTTCACCAGTGTCAAAGTCTTCTAAGCAAACACATTATCGCCTTTAAAAATTTTGAGCTATGGCTTTTTCTCTTTTCATTTAAGCATTTCATGACATATACAGGTCACACCTAAGACTCATAACACTAATTTCAAATCTAAAAGTACTTTACCATCGAGACACAACAATTGAACCACACTTAATGTCAACTCTGCATGTATATTTTTTTTTTCAGATACCAAATTGCAACTAATATTCAAAACCATCATACACCTCATACCAACACCTAATAAAAATTTTATGACTCAAATAATTCGGTATACTATAAGCTCATAGCCTCTACTCAATATTAAATATCTATGTAACACATCATAATAGTTTGTATTGAACTAGTTCACATCTCACAGTCATATCTTACCTCATAAGAAAAAAATTAATAAATTCTGCAACTACAAACCAAGGGTTTATACGAGACGTCTTATTCCTTCACTTTTCTTAGATTTTTTTCCATAACATAAAATTCTAAATATCTTGAACCCTTCAACACACCATTCTATTTTTCCTTTGCTGACTTGCTTACCAATCTTATCCTTTTACCAATATTCATGATATATTTTTTTTTTACCTTATCCTCTAAATCAAAATATTACGTGAAATCGCCCTTAAATATGACAATCAAAAGTAATCAAATTTACTACTCAAATTATTTTCAAGTTATTTTCAAGTAAATCATACTCAATGTGATCGATAATTTCTTACCTTACCAATCCATACCTTGATAAAACACACTATCACAAACCTAAACTCAAAATGTAAACCTTGAATTTAGAATCCAAATGTGCACCCATTTCCTTTATCTATCAACATTAACTCATACTTTGATGATTTTCATGAATTCACGTATTTTAGCTTATCATTGATCGCCTCTCCATCGACCTTATCATATCTTTTTGCTAAAAATTCAATTGTACTCATTACCAACTTAAAACCACAAAAAATATATAATCGCACTCGAGATGAACATCTATATACACTCATTTATCAAGTTTTATCCAATAATCTTTAATCAATATGATGAACCCATAAAACTATCACAATAATCTAGGCAAAACAGATGAAACCAGATGTCTCTGAAGTCAATTATCCACTCTCTTTGAAGATATATCTTTGGCCATTACAATCTGAATAAATATCCTTATTTTTGCCTCCTCCTAAAGATTTTATAGCCTCTCATTGATTCTTTCCATTAAGGGTCTAGCTCATTTAATTCTATTGGAGTGGTGTCGCAACACCTCATACAACTTTCCAAATAATCAAACTACTAAACAAATAGTAAAAAGAATCATAATTTTAGATACTCACAATCGTCATTGTAATAAAAATTTAATTTAACTAACAATCCTTATCATATAGTTGCATCTCTCTCACAATCCATCACAAACTCTTATTATGATCATGCTTAGTTAGCTCTTTTCTTCATCACGATGTCAACCATTTCTCCAATATGACACCTCAAATCCAGTTATACCAACCAAAATTCAACATATTAACTTGACTTTATATGCATTTTCTTACTAAAATTTTCAATTGCCTTCACCCAAGTATACTCATTGGGACTTTCTTTACATATATGTTTGTCATTTCAATATTTCTCCACTCAATTGGAGCTTATGATAAAATCAACACTACTCATTTAAAATACTAAGGATACACTTCATAGCCTACACACACATTAATATCATACCAAAGATCCACCACTAGAATACATCATACCTACTGAGAAGATTGTACCCCAAATAGCACATACATTTGGATTTATCGAATAACTGCAATACACCACTAAATCTGTTCGATCTCTTATCAAGTCAATAGTATGAGTAACCACTCCATAAATCTAATCAAATAAGTATCCATAGCATTATAGTAGTGGTATCATAATCCTACTAATATACATTTAATCTATGAAAGATTATAACCTCAATTGGTGCAACGTCATTCTCATTATTCGCTAAGCAATTTATACATAACAAGTGTATCAACTATATTTTTCAAATTACACTGTCCATTATCTAGCCACCTATCTTTTAATTACTCCACTTTCAATTGTTAAATCACTATAAGTATTATATATACCATACACGTACTATTCTTTTTACTGGGATAACTAACCTTACTCAATCCCTTCAAATATGAACACACATTCTTTTCATAAATATAGCACTTCCACCTGAATACCATATCTAACATCCAACTAATACAGGACAAAACAACTAATCACATGAGAAACTACGCACGAGTCATCACATAAATGAGAGAAAGAATGGAATGAAGAGGTAAGAATCAAAACGGACAAATGATGCACTATAGAGATTCAAAAAGTGAAGATATTTGCTAAAAGTCACTATAGCCTCTCGAAGATAAGTATAGACGTCTCCATACCGATCCTCAAGACTCTACTTAGACTCGACTTGTACACACGTGAGACCTATGAACCTGGGGCTCTGATACCATTTTGTCACGACCCAAAAATGGACGTGATGGCACTCGTCTTATCCCACCAAGACAAGTCAGCCTAAAACTCAACCATTATAATAAAGTGCGAAAATAAAATATAAGTAACATAATAAAAACCCCAAAACCTGGTAGTTACGTGTACAAGCCTCTAAAGCATTATAATTGATTCAAAAGAAAAACTCAAGTCTCAAATGAACTTGTTTCTAGAATAGAACAAAATCATAATTAAGAAGAAGAACGTCTGCTGAGATGGAAACAGCTAACTCAGAAATCTCCAAGAAGCCTCGGAAAAGAAGAGAATGATAAGTACAACAAAAATCCAGGCTCATAACCTACAGAAAATTTTAGAAGCAAGGGGTGAGTACCAAACCACACGGTACTCAGCAAGTAAACCTATAAACACAAGCTAAGGGAATGAAATACGGGTACTCCTACTACCCCAACAGAACCTCCACAACTACAACCTGCATTAAAATCAACCCAACCTAACAGCTCACAGTTTACATAGCACGTAGCTCAACAACAACACTTAGACAAATTACATATTCTTAACAACAACACTTCAACAAATTACATATCCTCAACAACGATAATTCAATAAATTACATATCCGCAATAACAAGCTCAATATGATCAATCACAAGTTCCGCAAAAAGGCAATCAGAAGGTTAACAAAATACGATATCAAGTTCACTAATGATAAGTATGTGTAATGCAATGGAATGTCATGTCAAGTATAATGATGCATGTCTGACCTAGTGATACACACCCGCCGTCTCTCAGTCCAGGACCCATGGGGGACATATCTGTCCATGCATCATTCGCGGCGCACGACACGACCCTCGATAATAGTAACCATCGAGGCGCGTGATACGTCCCTCGAAATATAGTATCCATCGCGGCGCGCAATACGTTCCTCGAAATGGTACATCCTCTTAAGTACTCATTCTTTCTCAATGTACATAACACTTGACACAACCAATGCCTCATAATAATGTAGATGACAAGTTCACACAAATAATGAGGAGATAACCATTTTCATAACATTGCACAATTCACAACCACACAAACATGAAATCACATCAACAATGAGTCAACCAGCTTTCAACCCTTTCTCAACACATCACACATAAACAATTAATCACATTGCCTTTTGTTATCCCTTTTTTTTTTCATCATTAGAATTAATCAATGTGGACAAGTCAACCCATCAACAATCCCGTTACTCCCAAACATATACTACAAGGAAATCCACTTGCCTCAAATAACCGAACAATCACTCCGGGACTTGAGTCTTCCACTTTTCTTGAACTTTCAAATCAATGCAATCTATTCATGAAAATAATTGCGATAAGATTTTTAATTTAACAACATCTATATTACTATAATCGAGTTTCTAATTCTTGATGTCAACCCATACACTACATATCATCCTCCTAAATTTGAAGTCTAGAATTAAGTCTAATTTTCTCCAAATTTCATAAAATTGACAATATTCATCTCAAACAATATACCTTACATATAATTTCATATATCACTATATCAAAACTTGCTTTATAGTATAATATCTTACCATGAAATTACAACCCAACACACATATCATACCTATATATATACACAGATCATACCTATATGTATATATATATGAAATATAGTTAAAATTATTAAAACATAACTTCTGAAACAATTTATATATTCATCTCACCTAATTATTAACTAATAAACAACTATAAATAATTTAGTAAAAACCCTACGAATTCATATGACAATTCTATGTACTTTTTATTTCCACTACCCATACATCATAAAATAATTCAAAGATAATAATAATTACTGTCCTCCCCAAAAATCCAAAATCAAATAGCTATCCACTGAAAATTTAATCCAAACTTTCAGTTTCTTATCAAGGCACTTATATAATATCTACACTTCTAATTCTTAATTATTAAAAATAAATATATATAAACAAAGGTTTGAATGTTTGGATGAGAAGTTACACCTGAAAGACGTGCGGCTGCTCTTCATCTTGGTGCAGGTATGTCTCTCGCCTAATATCTTTTTTTCTGATTTTTTTTTGTTATGTATAAAGAAGTTACGGCTTAGCCCATTAATTACAAATTTAATTAATCATCTAAATATTATTAATATATTAATTCTATAATTAACGAATAGTTTTTAAAAAAATTTAAATCAAAATCACGAGATCATGTCATTTATTCTTATAAGTCATAAAAAAAATTTACAAAGCTATCAAAAAAAGTTAATACAAAAATAATGGTTAAAATTAATAAAACGACTGAACGGTCGTTACACAAACATAAACGGTATACCAATTTTCTAATAAAATGCTACTAAAATATGTCTATTAATATAATCTAATTACAAGTTTATTTCTTTTAATTTGCTAAGTTTGTCTTAATCATACAATTCTGAAAAGCGCAGAGACTTATTCACTAGTATTTTATTTTAATAGTAAGATATGTATACAAATTCAGACATCATAACTTAATTAAAACACAAGGATGGCCTAAATCTTTGATGCTAGTTGGATCTTTTGTACATTTTTACTAGTAAAATCGTGGATAAGATGTTGAAATTTTTCCATGGCTTGTTGAGGCAATTTTATAGCTATCACAATACTCTTTTCTCCTATGTTGTTGTTGAAGGACCAGAAAAAGCTAGCAAAAGAGAAAGGACTTCTATCAACCCCACCCAAAATAGGCTTTCCCCATCCAAAATCAACTTCATCAAGACCAAGTATTGCATCATTTGTGATGAGAAAGTTCCAAGATTTAGTCCATGGTCGTCGCCTATTAATCACCATGTAATCTGCCAATGATTTAATATACTCTTCATTCACTTGATTCTTAGCTTGTTTAATCAACTGAATAGCATATGTTAATGGATTTGAACATAACAATCCAGCTTTTGATACGGCTGCTGGTGTTGCAAATGCATTGCCATAATATCCAAGTGGTAGTTCCATTTTTTTTGGTCCTACACGTACATTAACAACGTATGACAAACGAACACTCTCTTCAGGATTTAAATCAAGTGCAATTGTACGATATTTCCAAAGAAACGCGACTAATAACTCAAATCTTCCTATTGAACCATACCCTGGTTCCAATAATTGATCTTTAATGGCTTTGATCTCCTTATTTCCAAAGAAAAATGAGTGTTGGATTAATTAGTCTTCCATAGCTATCCATGCAAGTTTGGACTCAACTTGTTCATCAAACTCATTATGTGTGCATGTAATGCATGGTGATGATCTAGCACTTAAGAGATCCCTTTGCCATACAGGTAGGATGGAAGGTGCAGAAGCTCCTGAATTATTTCACTTAATGCATTTAGAAACATTTTGAAGCCATAAGCATCCATCATAGTGTGATTAACTTTGAATCCAACCACAAATCCACCACATGTAAAATGTGTCACCTGCGTATATATGAAATGAATAATGATTTAGTTTTAAAAGGAAATCCGATGATTATGATAAAAAAAATAAGAAAACAAATATAAGCTTCTCAAATGCCATTGTTGTAAAATTACTCATGGTGATAATACGTCTAATAACTAAAACTTATAGATGAGATAGTCACATAACATGGTATCAGAGCAGACAAAAATACTGATTATCTGAGAATCCCACCATCATGGACATTATCAAAATAGAATTTTCACAAACTCAGCCCGTGAAAAATGAATCATTGGAGGTGTGGTTAAGAGATTTAGTTGCTAATGGGTCAACCTTCTCTACCTTTTTTCTACTTAAATATCATATCTTATTCTATATGTACGATCCAAATTAGTGATGTGTGTCTAAACCGAACACATTACACACTATCACTAGACCAAATCTTGGAGTTGGTAAATTAAATGTGTATTTATAATGAGGAAATAGATATGATATGATCAAGCAAACTAAAGTAAAAGAGGTGTATATATATTGTCAATACAATATTGATTGATTACCTGAACTAACATCAATGGACAACCAATAATTCCAACAGATCCTGGCTCATTATATAGTAGTTCTTCTAAGTATTGACATGGTGGTAGTATAGAGTCACCTAACTTCTCAAGCTCAACATTTGCATCGGCTTCAATAAACATGATTCCTTCACTATTACAATTTACCATAAGCTTCCTATTAGGTCCTTCAATGATCCTACCAGCTAATGGATAGTAAAACACAAGTGCTTTGGACAATCCATCTTTTATGATCTTTGCATGATCTTTCCCTTTCATTGAAGAATTGTATTTGTAGAACATTAGTATTGGCATTTGAAAATGAAGACCTTCTTGATCATCTATATCTGAAAGATATAGTATTTCCTTAGGTATTTTGTTTTTTGGAACTATCAATTCAGGCTTCCTTCTACTACATGAAATCGGTAAAGGTCTGGGAATAATTGCCATAGTAATGGTATAAATAGAAATTTGAGCAAGTGTTGTTTTTGAGTTAGAATTATGGATGAGTAGTGCAAAAGAAATTATTGGGTAAAACCATCTTAGATATCGCCTTATATATTTCTTTCTTGAGAACCACTCTACAAAACACAATTTGTTTATATAAATATATACATGTCCATAGTACTTGATAATTGTGCAATTTAATGTGTCAAAAGTCAAAACGTATGGCAACTTTTACCTAATTAACAAATCTCTAACGTCAATTTGATCTTGCAAATATTAAACTAGGAAATAGGACATGCAACTTACAGATTTAACTCTTCTCCATAACTTATTCTCTACATTTCCCCAAGTACACATTGGGATGAAAGTCATGTGTCATAACTAAAACCTAATTATGACACATGGCTTCCATCCCAGTGTGTGCTTGGGAATCGAGAGGATAAGTAATGGAGAGGATATTCATCCGCAACTATAAGATTCAAACGACTAGTTTAAAAATCAAACGACTTTCTCAAACTAATACTGCAGATCAACATCGTTAAAAATTTGGCTCGTCTATGTTATTATTGTTAAAGAAAATGTTCATTCATGTTATCTTTTTAACTCGGAGTTTGCAAAATCACTTGTTAAACCCCAAACAAGGATTAATACTTTCCAATTGAAGTTTTTGGATAAAATGTACTATTTTTGCTTTTTCTTCTTTAAGAACACATGAAGAAGATAACAATTCTCAAATTTTCAACATATCTTCATGTGTTCTTGAGGTAGAACAATCAAAAAGAGTACATTTGATCTAAAACTTCAATTGAAAAGTGTTAAACCTTGTTTGGGGCGTAGAAAGTGATTTTGCAAAACTGGAGTTAAAAAAAAAGACATGAATGATACTTTTCTTTAACAACATGCAATGGAATAGATGAGTCAAACTTTTAATAGATGATATCAATGAGTCTTTTTTTGAAAAGTCGTCGATAACATATTTGAGTCTTTTCCCTTCAATATATGATGAAACAAGCTAATGTCAAAACTCTCACACGGCTATGAAGAGGCAACAAGATTGTGGATCACTGGCAAAGATGGCTAACACTAGCCAAATTAAACTTCTTTTAGCTAATGGGGCTAAGGGTCTTTCTTATTTGGATAAAAACTAAATGGCTTCCACTAGATTCAAATATGATAAGGCCAATTTTTTCATTAGCTAAATATTTGTTTCTATTTGTAAGTGGGTTAGTTTGTAGATAGTAATTTTGTAGCCCTTCTTTTTCGAAGGATAAAAGTTTTATTCTTGTATTGTTTACTGAAGTAAGATGGAGCCTATCTCTTATAGACTTATACTTATTCTCGTTATATACAATATCCTAAAAATATATTATTTTAAAAAAAAAAAAAGGGAGTCCGGATCTAGTCTAAATATAGTCGCAACTTGCATGATGGTTGTATTAGCTTGATTTAGCATGTGCAATATTGATTTAATTTCTCTTAGGTTAGCTAGAACCCACCTGTCTATCTTAGGGTTGATATTATATATACAACAACTATATATAGGTACCATGCACTCTATATACTATTACACTACTTATTAAGTAATTAAAAATAAATTTCTTGATCAATAGTATTTGATATAAAAATGGTAACTACCTTGTGAGATAGTGTTGGAAAATCTATACACTATCAATTAGGCTATGTTAATTTTGTGTTTATCTCACGGCACATACATCCACCATTGATGTGGATCACTAAGCTTACAAGGGAAATAGAGAAGGAAAGGAGAAACTATTTTGTTGGATTTGAAAATCGCAATTGCAATTACATGTGCTTTTCTACTTATAGAATTAGTTGTTAGCTATTAGTTGGATCCAGCTGGCAATGACTATAATTAACCAACTAATTTGTAACTAACTAACTAATTGATTCTCCTAAAAACAGTTAATTTAATATACCCCTCAAGCTGTAGGGTGAAAGACAACTTGAACTCAAAGATTGGATAAAATGAAATGATGTGGTGCAACTCTTTAGTCAATAAGCCAGCCAATTGCAAAGTGGTAGATAAATGTACAGGTTTAATCAGTCTTACTAAAGTCTTTCCCTCACAAAATGACAATCAATTTTAATGTGCTTCGTGTGTTCATGGAATATGAGATTTGAAGCTACTTGTATTGCAACTTTGAAGGAATATTGATTGTATTGAAGTGTTAACCTAATAAGGGAATACATGGGAGATATATATAGGAGATATAGGAAGGAGTACTAATCCTAATAGGACTAGGATTAAGGAGTACTAATTCTAATAGGACTAGGATTAGTACACAGTAAATACTAATATTATTTAATACTATTTATTTAATACTATCTGTTATTATCCCCCCTCAAGCTGAGCTGAGCGGAAGCGAACGGAAGCTTGGAACTGAGGTAATCGTGCTGTCTGCTCGGGAGAGGCTTGGTGAGAATATCAGCCGGTTGTTCTTCAGTGGGTACATACTGCACAGTCATGGTGCCGGCCTGAACTTCATCGCGAACAAAGAGACAATCGGTATCAACATGCTTCATTCTGGTGTGTAGGACGGAATTCTTGGCCACACAGATGGTTGATTTGTTGTCACAATAGAGAGCAGGAACAGTGTGAGTGGCGCGGAGTTCGCGAAGAATATATGTGACCCACATGGTCTCAGCAGCAAGAAGAGCAAGGGCGCGGTATTCAGCTTCAGTCGAGGACCGAGAGACCTTGGGTTGTTTTTTTGTACACCAGGAGATCAGGTTCGGCCCCAAAAAAACGAGAAACCCCGATGTAGATTTTCTGTCATTTTTATCATTCGCCCAATCTGAATCTGAGAAACCCCGAAGCTCCAAGTCCCCGGGTCGAATGAGTAAACCACGACCAAGAGTGCCAAAAATGTACCTGAGAATGCGTTTTAGACAATGGTAATCATGTTCACTTGGTTGATGCATGCGCTGAGCAACTCGGTTGACAGCAAACTGGATGTCAGGACGGGTAATGGCCAGATACTGTAGAGCCCCAATGAGGCTGCGGAAGTGGGTGATATCGGCAAAGGGGGTGTCGGCTCCATTCGTAGACGAAGAGACTGCCATCGGTGTTGGTTGACTGGTGCATTTTTCCAGTCCAGCTTTCTGCAACAGATCTCGAGCATATTTTGACTGATGAAGAAACAAGCCGCTGCCTGTCCGAGAAACCTCCATTCCCAGAAAATAATGTAACGGGCCAAGGTCCTTCATTTTGAAGGTAGTATGCATAGCTCGAGTGACATCCTGAATGAGAGCTGCAGTAGAGCCTGTAATAATGATATCATCTACATAGACAAGAAGAATGACTGTACCGTGTGCTGAATGTCGAGTAAACAGACTCGTGTCGTGTACGCAACACGTGAAGCCGAGTCCCTGGAGGAACGTTTTCAGACGTGTGTACCAAGCACGGGGGGCTTGCTTGAGCCCATACAGAGACTTCTGGAGTTTGCAAACATGTTGAGGGAAGCGGGGATCAACATAGCCCGGTGGTTGCGTCATGTAGATAGTTTCATCAAGCATGCCATGAAGAAAAGCATTGGAAACATCCAACTGATTGATGAGCCAATTGTTGCGCACGGCGAGTGACAGTACCAGGCGAATGGTTTCCTGCCGAATAACAGGACTGAATGTCTCGGAGTAATCAAGCCCATACTCCTGATTGTAGCCTTTAGCAACCAAACGAGCCTTGTACCTGGAAATACTGCCATCCGCATTGTGTTTAATTTTGTACACCCATTTACAGTCCACTGGGTGCCGCCCATGGTGCTTAGGTACAAGAACCCAAGTTTTCTGATCAATCAAAGCCTTAAACTCGTCATCCATAGCATGAGAGAAAAAAAAAACCTAGAGAAAAGAAGATCTAGGTTTTCTGGCTCTTGATACCATGAAGGAATATTGATTGTATTGAAGTGTTAACCTAATAAGGGAATACATGGGAGATATATATAGGAGATATAGGAAGGAGTACTAATCCTAATAGGACTAGGATTAAGGAGTACTAATTCTAATAGGACTAGGATTAGTACACAGTAAATACTAATATTATTTAATACTATTTATTTAATACTATCTGTTATTAAACTTTGTTGTCACAGAACGCGTCTATAGGTGTATAAACTTTAATTATCACCAATATCTTTTAGCAGACTTACTAGCCAAATGACATCAAACACAACTGCAACTATGCTCCTATACTCATATTCAAGTGAGTTGCGACTAATAGTGTGTTGCTTCTTTTATTTCCAAGAGATTAAGGAACCTCCTAGCTGAATCACAAACCCTGTCACTGCTCTCCTAGTGTTAGGGCATGCTGCCCAATAATAATCACAATAGGCACTCAACTAAAGGGCAGAACCTTTCTTCATAAAAACTGTCAATACTGAAGAATGTTTGAGATACCTGGCCACTCTAAGGGTTGCATCCCAATGAGACTGTAACACCTTGAAAATTCAAGATGTGTCATAAAGCCTAACATAGGTGTCATAAGGTCTAAGTATTGTTTCTAAGTCCGTTTTTAATGAATATAGGTCATTTAGGAGGTTTAAGAACCAAAACGTCCAAGAACGTCCATGACGTCCGGGAAGTTGGTTCAAAGGGGTGTTACTGTGCCTTAGCCTATTTGACTAACGTTTAGGAGTCGTAAATGTAGGAAAATTGGTAGAAAGGTAGATAATAGGTGTTTGAATTGATTCATTGTTGAGACGTCCGGGTAAAACTCCCCAAGGACCAACCAAGGGCCCTTGAGGGGGACCCTTGTAGTTTGATGCAACACTGCATGGCAGTGTGCATCGACGAAACAGAATACGGCCCGTGTGTGGACCAAATGGGCGTCGATTCCACCGCCGTCCCACACTTAGGCTGGTTGAGAAGGTCCCTTCACCCGCACAGCCTCTGAACTCATCGACGGAGTGCAGAGGTGCAAGCTACGGTCCATGTGTGGATCGAGGGGCATCGATGCCACCGTCTTCCCACACTTAGCCAATGCATGGAAGCCCCTCGCCTACACAGTCTCTGAACTCATCGACGGAGTGCAGGATAGAGGGGTGAGGGACCGTCGACACACAGACGGCCCGTCGATCAGGGTCTCGTCTTTGAGGGTCGAGTGTTCTTCCTAATTTAAGTTGGTCTCATTTAATTAGTTAGGGGGTTAGGTGGTTTAACTAGGGGTTAAGGGAGTCTAATTAAGTTGATTTAAGACCCAATATAAATACTCCCAACCCTCATTAATCTAAAGACAACTCACAAATAAACTCTCTTCCTTATTTCTTATTTCTCTCTCTTCTTGAACTCACCATTGAAGACTAGCAAGGATTAAGGTTTGGGGGGCTGGAAAGGGACGAATTCACCATCAAATTGTTGTCAAACGTTAAGGTATGGGATGTAATTCACCTTTGAGACTCTTTCCTCAAAGGCCTCCTTCAAAATAGATTTAAAAAGTTGAGTTTTTTTATGGGTTTCATCCAATTAAGAAATTAAAGTTATGAACTTAGTTGTTAATTATTTCTTTAGGCTATATTGAATAGATTAACATGTAATTTAACTAGTTTATGGTAATTTTTGATGGTTTGGTATAAATTGAAGAACATGATCCTCAATCCCTAACCCTAAGTTGTGATCTTGACCTATATTGAATTGTGATCATTCAATTGAGTTGGTTGTTGATTAGATTACTATCCTATGATGTTACTATGATTAAATTAAGATGAATTATAGGCCTATCATTCTAGTTCTTGAGATGTGATTTAGGTTATGAATTGTAATGATAAATTAGCCTATGTATCTTGTCTTAAGTTGTGATCTAGTGTTGAATTGTGTTATAGAGATGTAATTGGCCTTGTTATCTTATTGGTTATCATTGTGTGATGATGTTACTCTCTAATCGGGTAGAGTTACGGGTTGATGGTAAGACCTTGATGATAGACTATGAGGAAAACTTGGTAAGTCTTAGAATCTCCATCGTTATTTCCAATTGTGATTAATGGTTGTTAAGTCATGATATGACATTGGAGTATGCCTTAGATTAGGATTATAGGGTGGTATGATGTTGAATTGAAATGTCTTGACTGTGTTGTGAGGTTGATTAAGGTTTATGTTATATAAGGATGGTAAAAACTATCAATGTGCCTTGATATGCTATGAAATGCTAATGTGTTAACCTCACTTATATGAATTGTGATGAAAGGACTTATACTCATACAATTCATATTGAGCTATTGATAGTGATGATTATACAAGGGGTAGACCCTATGACCTAAACTAAGCTATGATTGATAATTAAAGGCTTAAAGACATTTCAAAAAGGGACTCTAGCTTAGCACCAAGTGAACTAGATAGAGGAGTGTCCCTTCCCACATAGGGAAGGTAGGAACACCACATTACTCTTGAGATTGGAGACTATAATGCAAAAGAGGGTGTTAACTAAATCTCCTACTTCTTAAACTATGTTGCCCCCATATGAATACTAGCTAGTGAATCCACGTAGTTGCTATGTTTCATGTTTTGGTACTACCTTGGCAAGTAGTCCGTCTTCTTTCGGTGTAGGATTTTATGACACCGGATTCCACACTAGCTCATGTGGTCTATGTCGGTTAGGGCAAGATGTTCCCAAAAGGTAAAACGAATTAATGAACTTGAACTCTAACTTGGATAACCTAATGGGTCTAGCTTAGTCTAGGTAGGGGTATGAGACTCTACCTAAACATTGCACTAGTTAGCCTTGAGGGGAGTCTTAGGAGCAGGTTCTTATACATGTTTATGTTATAATAATATATGATGTATATAAGATAACCATGGCACATTGTTGATACTATATGTTGATTAGTTCATTTATGAATATGCCTTGGGTTATAATGTTAATATATGATGAAATGTAAACCTAAATGCCATGTTATGTAAAGTTGGACATTGGTAGTGTTTTCTTGTTGAGGATACTTGATTGAGTAAGATTATGGTGCTTTGCTTGGTCATTGCACTTGTTGACTTGATAAGGACTTTTAAGTAGTTGTCTTGCTTATTATGATATGATTGACTCTTATTTGTTCTTGTGATATTATTTCTTAATGATAGAGTTGTAGTAAATCATGGTTTCAAGTATGTTGGGATAAGTATTACTTGTTGAGATAGTAACAATGTTTGGTTGGTTGATATGACTTGTTTGGCTTTGCACTAGGTCCCTAAAAGGGAAAAATGGCATGTTTTGACTAAAAAGTCCCTTTTAGTATGTGTTGCTTGTATATGTGCATAAGGTCTCATACTTAGTACATGTGAAGTACTAACCTCATTTCTTCCCTTTTCCCAGACATTTTTTGTTTCGGTCGTTGAAGAGTTTGGAAGGCCACATTGTGAAGGCTTGGATTCTTCCCTTCATCCAAGTGGGGTAGGTCCTCAACTTTCGAGGGAAATGCCATCATCTTACTTACGAACTTGTTATGAGCTAAATGACTCTTTCATTTCTTTCCATTTCAATTGAGTACTATACTTTTGTATGACCTATATGTGGTCTTGTTGAATTGATGTAAGGGCTATGCCCATATTGTGATAACCGTTTAGATGGTATGAGATGAGACAATCGTTGAGACTATTTCTATATTTTACATATATGTATGTGCAAATAAAGTAGAAGGTTATGTAGCCTTTCTATATGAAGGGTCTATGTATACTCGATATAAATTTATGTTATGTGTATGTAAAGGTCTATGTAAACCTCCAAGTAGTTATAATGAAATTTTTCAATTTTTCTGTATTTTTCGACCTATGAATGTAATGACATGAGGCTAAGAGGCTAGTTTTAGTCCTTGAAAAGGACAACGACGACGGTTACGTCTAGGAGGTAAACACGAGTGTGACAAACTTGGTATCACAGCCTGAGGTTGAATATCAATTGAGTTATCTCTCTCCCTCTCTCTACCACGTCTGTGTAGGTTTGTGTTCATAATTGTGAAACGCACCACACTTATGAGTAGGAACCTATATGATGCTTAGGAATCTCTCTCTTTCTTGGAAATATTATATCGTGCCAATTGAGTATACTTATGGTGTGCTTTTGCATCTAATCTTATTGTTTTGCTTATAGGAAGCATGAACACTCGAAGGAGTTCGGCTCGAAGACTTAAAGAGGAAATTTCCAATGCGGGAGGTCCTCCCCATGGTAAGCAAGTTCCTCCACTTGAACAAGATGCTAACGTGGAGCAAGCACCGGCCAATCCTCCTCCTTTAACGGATAAGAATATAAGGGCCGCTCTTCTTCAAATGGCCCACGATATCAACACTAAAGCACAAGCGTCCACGACTCAAGCCCAAGATATGATGGCTCAAGCAAACCGGGAGGTTGTGCCCTGTCCTCATCAACAAGTCACTACTATGACTTCCCGTCTAAGGGTCTTCACTCGAATGAACCCTCCTACTTTCTATGGGTATAAGGTTGATGAAGAACCCCAAGAATTCATCGATGAGGTCTCTAATATACTTTTGGGTATGGGGTTGTCCACAAGTGAGAAGGTTGAGTTAGCCACTTATCGACTCAAGGACGTGGCGCAAGCATGTTATGTGCAATGGAGGGATAATAGGACATTGAGGGGTGGTCCGATGACTTGGGAGATCTTTAAGGCGACTTCTGTAGATTGGTTCTTTCCTAGAGTCATGAGGGAGGAAAAAGTGGTGGATTTCATCAACCTTCGCCAAGGAGGAAGGAGTGTCCATGAGTACTCTTTGGAAATTCATCAAGTTGTCCAAATATGCTCCTTCTTTGGTCTCGATCCTAGAGACCAAATGAGTTGTTTTGTAATGGGGGCGTAGGAGGACTTACAAGAGAAGTGTCGTTCGTCCATGCAACATGACAACATGAATATTTTCTGTCTTATGGTGCATGCAACAAGGGTTGAAGAGGCAAGGGCTAAGAGAAAAAGTAAAGATCCTAAAAGAGCAAAATCATTTGAGGGAGGTTCTTCAAAGAATAGGCTTGAAATACAAGACAAGCCTAGATTTAAGAAGCGGGTTTCTAATCAAGTCCCTTCAAAATTCCCAAGAGCTAGTGGTGATAGGGTGTCTAACCCTAAATTCAAGAAGGGAAAAGGTACTAATTTACCAAATGAGAAGCCAACTTATGGAAAGTGTGATAAAAAGCACTATGGTGATTTACTTAAGGGGATGGATAATTGATTTAGTTGTGGCAAGAGTGGTCACAAAATGAGAGATTGCCGAAACCTGAAAAGTCAAGACAAGGGTACTGGTCAAGCTCAAGCAAGTGGTTCTAGTGATGCTCCTAAGAAAAAACGCTTCTATGCGCTCCGCTCTAGGGGTGAGCAAGAGACTTCTCCCGACGTGATGACCGGTATGTTGAAAGTTTTCTCTATTGATGTATATGCCTTACTTGATCCCGACGCTACTTTATCATTTGTTACACCTCTAGTAGCTAAAAGGTTTGATATTTTACCCAATATTTTGCATGAACCGTTTATAGTGTCTACTCCGATGGGTGAGTCGGTCGTTGCAAAAAGGGTGAATAGAAATTGTCCAATAATTTTGCCCAATAGGGTTTCTTATGTTGATCTACTAGAACTCGATATGCTTGATTTTGATATTATATTGGGTATGGATTGGTTACATGCATGTTTTTAATCCATTGATTGTAGGACAAGAGTGGTGAGGTTTAACTTCCAAAATGAACTCGTTGTTCAGTGGAAGGGGGGAAATTCTATTCCTAGAGTTCATATTATTTCTTGTCTAAAAGCATGCAAAATGATCTCAAAATGTTATCTTTATCATATAGTAAGAGTCCAAGATCTAGACTTTGAAGTTCCTTCCATCGAGTCGGTACCCGTAGTGAGTGAGTTTTCGGAGTTCTTCCCTAATGACCTTCTCGGTATTCCTCCCGAACAGGAAATTGACTTTGGCATTGATTTTCTACCGGATACAAATATCATACCAATTCCTCCTTATTGGATGACTCTGACCGAGTTGAAGACTCAACTCAAGGATTTACTAGATAAGGGTTCTATAAGGCCTAGTATTTCTCCTTGGGGTGCTTCGATTTTGTTTGTGAAGAAGAAAGATGGATCCTTGAGAATGTGTATTGATTACCGCCAACTCAACAAGGTCATCATTAAGAATAAGTATCCTCTCCCTCGGATTGACAAGTAGTTTGATCAACTCCAAGGGGCGAGTTACTTTTCAAAAATTGACTTGAGATCAGGGTATCACCAACTTAGGGTGAGAGGGGAGGATGTACCAAAAACGGCCTTTCAGACTGGGTATGGTCACTATAAGTTCTTGGTCATGTCTTTCAGTCTCACTAATGCTCCGGTGGCGTATATTGACCTAATGAATAGAGTGTTCTGAAATTACCTAGATTCATTTGTCATTGTCTTCATTAACGATATCTTGGTATATTCGAAGAATGAGGGTGATCATATGGATCATTTGAGGATGGTATTGCAAACCCTTAAAGAACATCATTGTATGCGAAATATAGTAAGTGTGACTTTGGTTGAGGTCGGTGATATTTCTTGGGCACATCATCTTTAGTGAGGGAGTTGAGGTAGACCCAAGGAAAATGGAAGCAGTGAAAAATTGTCCTAGAACATTGATTCCAACCGACATTAGGAGTTTCTTAGGTCTAGTGGGTTATTATTGGAGGTTCGTAGATGGTTTTGCGTCTATTGCATCTCCTTTGACTACTTTGACCCAAAAGAGTATGAAGTTTGAGTGGTTGGAGGCATGTTAAAAAAGCTTCCAATTATTGAAAGATAGGCTTACTTCCGCTCCGGTGTTGACTCTACCGGAGGGCATAAAGGGTTTTGTAGTGTATTGTGAAGCATCCTGAGTGGGTTTGGGGTGTGTGCTTCTGCAACACAGGAAAGTGATAGCCTATGCCTCTAGGCAACTTAAGTAACATGAGAGAAACTATCCCACTCATGACCTTGAGTTAGCGGCCGTGGTGTTTGCTTTGAAAATTTGGAGGCATTACTCGTATGGGGTTCATGTTGATGTCTTTACCGATCATAAGAGTCTCCAATATGTGTTTACCCAAAAGGAGTTGAATCTCCGATAAAGAAGGTGGCTAGAGTTGTTGAAAGATTATGATATGAGTGTCCTTTATCACCTCGGCAAGGCTAATGTAGTTGCGGATGCCCTAAGTCGTATGACTATGGGTAGTGTATCCCATCTTCACAAAGCCAAGAAGGACCTAGCAAGGAAAGTACATAGGTTGTCTAGGTTGGAGGTGAGGTTGGAGAGTTCTCCGGATGGGGGTGATATAGTTCATCATAACTCCGAGTTATCTTTAGTGGTTGAGGTGAAGTCCAAACAACACCTTGATCTAGCATTAATGGAGTGAAAGAATCGCTTCTCGGCAAGTTGAATAAATCATTCTCCTTAGGGGAGGATTATGTGTTAAGGTACCAAGGGATATTATGTGTTCCCGATGTAGATGGGTTGGGGGATTGGATCCTAGAAGAAGCACATGTGTCCCGCTACTCAATTCACCTAGGTTCGACAAAAATGTACCATGGCCTAAGGGAGATATATTAGTGGGAAGGTCTAAAAAGGGACATAGCGGAGTTTGTAAGTGTCCGAATTGCCAACAAGTAAAGACTGAACACCAAAAGCTGGGTGGCTTACTACTAGAGATCCAAATTGCTAGATACTTGGAAGTGGGAAGACATCAATATGGACTTTGTAGTAGGTTTACCTCGGACTCAAAAGTCATATGTTTCTATATGGGTGGTTGTGGATCGATTGACTAAGTCCGCTCGCTTTATTCCCGTCAAGTCTTCATATTCTGCGGAGGATTATGCAAGAATCTTCCTAGATGAGATTATGGGACGCCATGGCATTCCGTTATCCATCATATCGGATCGGAGCGCACAATTCACATCTAGATTTTGGAGGTCGTCCAAAAAGGGTTGAGTACTACATTGAAGTTGAGCACTGCTTTTCATCCCCAAACGGATGGTCAAGCGGAGAATACGATACAAATCCTTGAAGATATTCTTAGTACGTGCATTATTGATTTTAAAGGGAATTGGAATAAACATTTACCTGTGGTGGAGTTTGCCTATAATAATAGTTTTCCTTCATCCATTTCCATGGCTCCCTATGAAGTCTTGTATGGTAGGATATGTAGGTCTCTATTCGATGGTTTGAAGTGGGTGATCCATCTCTTCTTGGTCCCGAGTTGATTTATAAGACTTTGGAAAAGGTTCATATCATAAGGAACCGGTTGCAAACGGCCTATAGTCGGCAAAAGTCTTATGCCGATCATAGGAGAAGGGATTTGGAGTTTGAAAAAGGTGATAAGGTGTATTTTAAAATTTCACCAATGAAAAGGGTGGTTAGATTTGGCAAGAAAGGTAAGTTGAGTCCTCGTTATGTGGTTCCCTATGAAATCTTGCAAAGGATTGGTAAGGTTGCCTATGAATTGAAACTTCCTAGCAAATTGGCTTCGTTCATTCAGTTTTCCATGATTCTATGTTGAAAAAGTGTATCGGTGATCTCGAGTCTATTCTTCCTATTGAGAGTCTTGGTGTCAAGGATAACCTCTCTTGTGAGGAAGTCCCGAGTCAAATTCTTGATAGGCAAGTCAAGAAGTTGAGGGATAAAGAAGTGGTTTACGTAAAGGTGTTATGGAAAAATCATCTAGTTGAGGGTGCAACATGGGAGGCCGAGGCCGACTTGAAGTCCCGTTACCCTCATCTTTTTAAGAATTAAGGTTAGTCATTCCTTCTAATAATATAGATATGACTAGAAGTTAAGGTTTCTTGATTTTTGGGTGAAGTCTTGCACATTATGCATTTTTTGAAATACTTTACAGTGAAGTCACTATAGTATTTCTTTTAAAAAAAGTTGAAATTTTGTTTTTTTCTTGTTTTGAGTTATGTTGTGCATTTTGGTATGGTGAGTCTTTACGAAATGATATGTAGCATGTTGTTAAGTTGAACTTTGTGCTAATTGACTCATGTAATGAATGTTGAGCCCATAAGTTTTGTGAGAAGGAAATGCCTCTTGATGAAGTGTTTTGAGCCTTATGTGTGGTAATATGAGTTTTGATATTTGCCTTGTTGAAATTACATGGTTTATGTTGATTTGATATTGATGATTGGTTGGGCTTATAGTTTTGAGTTTATTCCTTCCTTCAAAAGAATTTCAGTGTCATTCGGGGCCGAACGTTCCTAAGAGGGGATAATGTAACACCTTGAAAAACCAAGACGTGTCGTAAATCCTAACATAGGTGTAATAAGGTCTAAGTACTGTTTGTAAGTCCATTTTTAATGAATATAGGTCATTAAGGAGGTTTAAGAACAAAAACGTCCAAGAACGTCCATGACGTTCGGAAAGTTGGTTCAAAGGGGTGTTAGTGTGCCTTAGCCTATTTGACTAACTTTTAGGAGTCAAAAATGTACGAAAGTTGGTGTAAAGGTAGCTAATAGGTGTTTGAAATTTTCATGGTTGATACGTCTGGGTAAAACTACATGAGGACTAACCAAAAGCCCATGAGGGGGACCCTTGTAGTTTGATGCAAAACTGCATGGCAGTGTGCATCGACGGGACTGAACACGGCCTGTGTGTGGACCAACGGGGCACCGATGCCACCGCCATCCCACACTTAGGATAGTTGAGAAGGTCCCTTCACTCGCACAGCCTATGAACTCATCGACGGAGTGCAGAGGTGCAAGCTATGGTCCATGTGTGGATCGAGGGGCGTCGATGCCACCGTCGTCCCACACTTATCCAATGCATGGAAGCCTCTCGCCTACACAGTCTCTGAACTCATCGACGAAGTGCAGTATAGAGGGGTGAGGGACCTTCGACTCACAGACGGCCCGTCAATCGGGGTCTCGTCTTTGAGGGTCGAGCTTTCTGCCTAATTTAAGTTGGTCTCATTTAATTAGTTAGGGGGTTAGGTTGTTTAATTAGGGGTTAAGGGAGTCTAATTAAGTTTATTTAAGACCCAATATAAATACTCCCAACCCCCATTAATCTAAAGACAACTCACAAATAAACTCTCTTCCTTATCTCTTATTTCTCTCTCTACTTGAACTCACCATTAAAGACTAGCAAGGATTAGGGTTTGGGGGCTGTAAAGGGATGAATTCACCATCAAATTGTTGTCAAACGTTAAGGTATGGGATCTAATTCACCTTAAAAACTCTTTTCTCAAAGGGTTCCTTCAAAATAGATTTAAAAAGTTGAATTTTTTTATAGGTTTCATCCAATTACGAAATTAAGTTATGAACTGAGTTGTTAATGATTTCTTTAGGCTATATTGAATAGATTAATATTTAATTTAACTTGTTTATGGTAATTGTTGATGGTTTGGTCTAAATTGAAGGACATGATCCTCAATCCCTAACCCTAAGTTGTGATCTTGACCTTTATTGAATTGTGATCATTCAATTGAGTTGGTTGTTGATTATATTACTATCATATGATGTTACTATGATTAAATTAATATGAATTATAGGCCTATCATGCTAGTTCTTGAGATGTGATTTAGGTTATGAATTGTAATGAGAAATTAGCCTATGTATCTTGTCTTAAGTTGTGATCTAGTGTTGAATTGTGTTATAGAGATGTAATTGGCCTTGTTATCTTATTGGTTATCATTGTGTGATGATGTTACTCACAAATTGCGTTGAGTTATGGGTTGATGGTAAGACCTTGATGATAGACTATGAGGAAGACTTGGTAAGTCTTAGAATCTCCATTGGTAATTCCAATTGTGATTAATGGTTGTTAAGTCACGATATGACATTGGAGTATGCCTTAGATTAGGATTATAGGGTGGTATGATGTTGAATTGAAATGTCTTGACTATGTTGTGAGGTTGATTAAGGTGTATGTTATATAAGGATGGTAAAAACTATAAATGTGCCTTGATATGCTATGAAATGCTAATGTGTTAACCTCACTTATATGAATTGTGATGAAAGGACTTATACTCATACAATTCTTATTGAGCTATTGATGGTGATGAGTATACAAGGGGTAGACCCTATGACCTAAACTAAGCTATGATTGATAATTAAAGTCTTAAAGTCATTTCAAAAAGGGACTCTAGCTTAGCACCAAGTGAACTAGATAGAGGAGTGTCCCTTACCACATAGGGAAGGTAGGAACACCATATTACTCTTGAGATTGGAGACTATAATGCAAAATAGGGTCCTAACTAAATCTCCTAGTTCTCAAACTATATTGCCCCCATAGGAATACTAGCTAATGGATCCACGTAGTTGCTATGTTTCATGTTTTGGTACTACCTTGGCAAGTAGTTCGCCTTTTTTTGGTGTAGGATTTTATGACACCGGATTCCACACTAGCTCATGTGGTCTATGTCGGTTAGGGCAAGATTTTCCCAAAAGATAAAACGAATCAAAGAACTTGAACTCTAACTTGGATAATCTAAGGGGTCTAGCTTTGTCTAGGTAGGGGTATGAGACTCTACCTAAACATTGCACTAGTTAGCCTTGAGGGGAGTCTTAGGAGGAGTTTCTTATACATGTTTATGTTATTATAATATATGATGTATATATGATGACCATGGCACATTGTTGATACTATATGTTGATTAGTTCATTTATGAATATTCCTTGGGTTATAATGTTAATATGATAAAATGTAAACCTAAATGCCATGTTATGTACAGGATACTTGATTGCGTAAGGTTATGGAGCTTTGCTTGGTCATTGCACTTGTTTACTTGATAAGGTCTTGTGAGTAGTTGTCTTGCTTATTATGATATGATTGACTCTTATTCGTTCTTGTGATATTATTCCTTAATGATAGGGTTGTAGTAAATCATGGTTTCAAGTATGTTGGGATAAGTATTACTTGTTGAGATTTTAAGCACTTTGGTTGGTTGATATGACTTGCTTGGCCTTGCACTAGGTCCCTAAAGGGGCAAAATGACATGTTTTGACAAAAAAGTCCCTTTTAGTATGTTTTGCTTGTATATGTGCATAAAGTCTCATACTTAGTACATGTGAAGCACTTAAACCATTTTCTTACCTTTTCCCAAACATTTCAGGTTTCGGTCGTTGAAGAGTTTTGAAGGCGATATTGTGAAGGCTTGGATTCTTCCTTTCATCCAAGCGGGGTAGGTCCTCAACTTTCATGCCATCATCTAGCTTATGGACTTGTTATGAGCTTAGTGACTCTTTCATTTCTTTCCTTTTCAATTGAGTACTATACTTTTGTATGACCTATATGTGGTCTTGTTGAATTGATGTAAGGGCTATGCCCATATTGTGATAACCGTTTAGATGGTATGAGATGAGACAATCGTTGAGACTATTTCTATATTTTACATATATGTATGTGCAATAAAAGTAGAAGGCTATGTAACCTTCCTATACGAAGGGTCTATGTATACTCGATATGAATATATATTATGTGTATGTAGAGGTCTATGTAAACCTCCAAGTAGTTATAATGAAAGTTTTAATTTTTTCCACATTTTTCAACCTATGAATGTAATGAAATGAGGCTAAGAGGCTAGTCTTAGTCCGGTAAAAGGATGACGACACTGGTTACGTCTAGGGGGTAAACACGAACGTGACAGAGACCTCTTGGGTTATTTCATGAATTGACTAAGCAACTGTACAACAACATATACTAGGTTATTATTAAGTAGATCAACTTCCTAACTAGATTTTGGTAAGCATGAACATCTTCCAGTATGCGATCATTAATTACTTTTCCAGCATGATCATCATAAGCAACACTATTCAGCTTAATATTGGACTGTAATGGCGTGGATGCTGACTTTATTCACTTAAACCAATGTCAGTGATAACCTCCAAAGCATATTTCCTCTGGTGGGGTAGAGCTCCGTCCTCGGAACTTAGTACCAGTAGTCCTAGAAAATAGGTGAGTTCCCCTAATTCTTTAACTTTAAACTTTCAGTGAAGATACTGCTCAGTTGCGTGAATAAGATCTTAGTTGTTATATGTATATATATATATATATATAATGATCACAATAATTGATCTTGTTGCTTAGTGAATAGTGAATAGTCATAGAAACTTTTCTTATAGTCATCATTTAAGAGAGTTGTTGTGAGTTTGATATTTCATTGTATTGAAGCCATTTTAAGTCCATATAAAGACTTCAAAAGCTTGCATACTCTAGTTTCCCGTGTCTATGAAAACCCTGAGGAAGGTACATATACACAACCTCATCCAAGTCACCTTGAGGAAAGTATTAATTACACTAATGTAAAAAGATTCCATTCCTTAGAAGCAACAACACTGATTATAGTCTGAACGGAGACCATCTTAGCAATTGGAGAGAAGGTCTCATGGTAGTCTAAGATTTCTCTTTGAGTATAATTTTTAGCCACTAATATAACTTCATATTTATAAACTTCACCATTAGTTTATGCTTGATTTTATACACCCATTTAGCACCTATAATTTTTTGACAAATAGGCAAGGCAGTCAACTCCCAAGTGTGGTTAGACTCTAAAGCATATATCTCCTCCTGCATTGCATGAACCCATTTTGGATCTTGAGAAGTAATTTTGAAAGAGGTAGGTTCAATGGCGGTGGATAAATTTGCTAAGTAAACTTGATAAGTATTTGACAGATGACTATGTATGACATATTGAGAGATAGGATATGAGCAGTGGCCTTTGGGTGTGATGGTACAAACATAGTCATTGAGCCATATAGGAGGTTTGGTAGTTTTTACTGGTCTATTGAAGGATGAGTTATGTGAATCGTATAAACAATTGCTGGGTCAGGTAAAGGAAAGCCCTGCATTAGTTAGAGCAGAATCAATCATATCTTCCGGACCAAGGTATATCAATTGGAACCTCCTCAACAACTCAAGTTATAATGGGCAAGGAACATTAACATGAATAACTAGAGTGGGTTGAGAGAGTACACCATCATCTAATGAACTATCAACAAGAGAAGAAGCATTACCAGTGTCAAAGGGACTATTCTTGGACATATTCATACATGATTATGTATCCATCTTGAAAGAAAAGTCAGATTCCTTGAAACTGACATATATGTTAACAAAGAATGTTTTTTCATCCAGATCATACAACCTGTAAACTTTTTGAGTCTCAGAATAGCCAATCATAACAACTATTCTTTCCCCGCATCAAACTTATCACCTCTAGTTAGTTTTCTAGCATAACATATACAACCAAATATCCTTAGGTGATCAAGGTTGGCCTCTCTAACATATAGAAGTTCATAAGGTGTCATACCTTTCAACACTGCTGAACTTGGTCCTAAAAGGGATTAAAGCTCTCTTGGAGACATGATGGGAGTTGTCGGTGTATTAGGTGCTGCTTTTCTATGCGTCATTCATGGTGCTATCGTAGAAAAGACTTTATTTGAACACGGTGAACCTAAATAATCATCAAGCTAAGTTTTTTTCTTGAGAAGGTAGTCTATTGATCAAATAAACTGAGTTCCTGACATAGTCACCCCAAAAACAGATGACCACTCCACTTTAGAATTTCAAGTTTAGGGGAGTAAGGAAAATTAATTTGATAGACTATGCCACTAGAAGCTAAAAATTGCTCACAATGGGAATTAAAGAATTTAGTCCATTGTCAGACCTCAAAGTTTGGACACATGTTACTACATTGAGTCTGAATCAAGCTTTTTCAATGCAATAGTAACTTCACATTTAGATTGTATCAAACAAAACCAAGTATCTTTGCTGTAATTATCTAATAGTAACAAAATAATATTTCTTGTCATAAGTAGGACTTTTATAAGGTCCCTACAAATCAACATATAAAAGACCAAAACATGTAGTTGTTTTACTACTGCTAGTGGAAAAGCTATAACATGTGATGCCTAGATAAAGGACATATATAACATATGTCTTGTACTTTTGTGGCTACACATTTTAGAGAGGGTATATGTTGCATAACGGTTGTGGGAGGGTAACCTAATCTGAGGTTCCAAAGTAATCCTTCTGCATAAGGTTTGAGACTAGCATCATTGATAGTTAGAGTAATCTTCTCTGGTAAGATATATATACCACCCTTTCTCTATCAATCCCCAAGACCTTGCCATTGTAAAGTCCCTAAAAGACACAAAAATCACGGAAAAATAGAACAACACATGACAAGTCCTTGATTATCTTAGACATTGAGAGAAGATTAAACTTAAAATTGGGAATATGAAGGACATTCTGAATCCTAGAAGAACCAAAAATAAACGAATCCCCTGCATTTGTGATTTGTGATCTTCCCCAGTTGGCACTTGAACTTTATCACTAAGGTGATTTCAAGTTTTCTAATGTAAATAAAAACTATCTATAATGTGTATCGTGATGAGAAGATTCAGAGTCAACAATCCACTCATAAGTAAAAATATTAGATAACAAGGAATGTATATGTCACATCCGGGTTTACCCTCCAGACGTAACCGGCGTCGGCGTCCTCTTTGAGGACTAAGACTAGCCTCTTAGTTTACATCATACATTCATATGTCAAAACGCGGAAAAATGTAAAACTTTTCATAACTTTTACTTGGAGGTTTACATAGACCTCCACATACACATAGTATATATATATATATCGAGTATACATAGACCCTTCGCATAAGAAAATTACTTAGTTTTCTACTTTTATTGCACATAAGTATATAAAAGATAACATAGACAAATTAGTCATAATAGTCGTCTCATCTCATAACCATCTAATAAGAGTGTAAGATCTTTGGCATGACCCATACATCAAAGTAAGAATGCCTCACATGGGCTATACAATGTTTCATACTAAATGGAAAGAATGAACCACAAAAGTCTTTAACTAAAAACAACTCCATAAGCTAGATAGTGGCATCGCCCTCGGAAGTTGAGGACCTACCCTACTTGGATGATCAAGAGATCCAAGCCTTCTTTAAGTCGTCTTCGAAAACACTTCAATGATCGGAACCAAAATGTTGGGGGGAAAAAAGAAATGGGGTTAGTACGCCACTTGTACTAAGTATGAGACCATATGCACACATACATGAAACATGCTAAGAAAGAAGGACATTTCATAAAGTATGCACTTTTTATTAAAAAGCCTTATGCACATTCAACGAGACCATACAAACCAATAATGCAAGTTCATTAAGTCATAGGCATGTACATCACAAAAACAACAACATCAAGTCTAGTCAAGTCAATCATGCATATCGTATAATTAGATACATATTCAAGTAACTCTATCGTCAAGTCATATCAACAATAAACATGAATAAGAGTACATTTCATCGTAAACAAAGCAAGGCAATTACCCATGAACCCCTTTTAAGTCAACAAGTGCAATGACCAAGTAAAACTCCATAACCTTACTCAATCAAGTAACCCAACAACAATCATGACTAACATCCTACTTTACATAGCATGGCATTTAGGAGTACATATCATCTTACTTAACAATATAAACCAACACATATTCATAAGTGAATTTGATTAATATGTAGTATCAACAACGTGCAAGTTCATCATATATATAACATATACCATCATAAGCATAATCATACATAAGAACATCCTCCTAAGGCTCCCCTCAAGGCTAACTAGTGCAATGCTTAGGTAGAGTCTCATAACCCTACCTAGACTAAGTTAGACCCCTTAGGTCATCTTAGTTAGAGTTCAATCCTTTAGTTCATTTTACCTTTTCAGAACATCTTGCCCTAACCGACATAGACCACATGAGCTTATGTGAAATCCTGCGTCATGAAACCCTACACCAAAATAAGGCGGACTACTTTCCAAGGTAGTACCAAAACATGAAACATAGCAACTACGTGATCCACTACCTAGAATTCCTATGGGGAAAACTCGTTCAAGAACTAGGAGATATAGTTCAGACCCTCTTTATGCTACATCCATTGTAGTCTCCAGTCTCAAGAGTACATTAGTGATCCTACCTTCCCGATGTAGGAAGGGATACTCCTCACTCCAGTTCACTCGATGCTAAGCTAGAGTCCCTTTTTGAAATTCTTTAAGCCTTTATTATCAATCATAGCTTAGTTTAGGTCATAGGGTCTATCCTTTATATAATCATCATCATCAATAGCTCAATAAGAATTGCATGAGTATAAATCCTTTCATTACAATTCATATAGGTGAGGTCAGTACATTAACATCTTCATATCATGATAAGGAACATTGGTAAATCATTCATCCTCCTTATAACATTTACATCTTAAGCCAACACCTCACAATCATAATCAAGACATTTCAATTCAAAATCATACCACCCTATCAATCCTAATACAATACTCCAATAAAATCATCATGACTTAATCACAATTAACCACAATTCGAAGTGAATGATAGAGATCATAAGACTTACCAAGTCTCCTTCATAGTTCGGCATTAATGTCTTATCATAAATCATCAATTCAACCCAATTTGGTAATACATCATCATAAGTCAATAATCAACATGATAACAAGTTTAGAAGAACCACTACATCATAATTCAATTCTAGATCATAACTTAAGACAACATACTTAGGCCAATACACAACATACTTTATAACCTAGATCATATTCTCAAGAACTAGCATGAAAGACTACAAATCACCCTAATTTGTTCATGATTAGTATAAAAACATCATGTAGTAGTAATTCAACCAATAATCAAGTCAATTGAACCAAACAAAACCTAATTCATATCAAGATCAAACCTACGTTAAGGGTCATCTTCTAAAAACTAGACCAAACCATCAAGATATATCATAATTAAGTTAGAATACATGTTAATATATTTATATTATCCAAAATAAATCATAAACAAATCAATTCATAACATAATTTTTGAGATTGAGAAAGACCCACATGAAAACTCAATTTTTGAAAATACTTTGAAGGAGCCCTTTGAGGAAAGAGGTCTCAAAAAGTGAATAAGATCTCATACCTCAATATTTGATGAATAATTGATGTTAAAATCGTCCCTTTACAGCTCCCAAAACCCTCCCCTATCTTGGTATTCAATGGTGTCTTCCAATAAAGAGAGAAAGAAGAGAGAAGGAAGAGAGTTTTGTTTTGTGAATTATGTTTAGTCTAATGGGTTGGTGTCTTTATATAGGGGGTTAATTAACTTAATTAGGCTTCCCTAATCACCTATGTAAATACCTAACCCCTTAATTAATTAATTGGATTTAAGTGTAAACGTTCATCAAGTTGGACCCCTCACAGACGAGACCCCGATCGACGGTCCGTCTGTGAATCGACGGTTCCTACCTCCTTTTGTGTTGCACATACGTGCTTTTGGTCATAGACTGTACAAGAAGGGTCCTTCAAGGAACTGTCTAAGTTTTGGTTCAGGATTGCATCGACGCCCCGTCGATCCACACACGTTTCGTCGTTTCCCTCTCGTGGGTGCACACTACCCAGGCAGTGTGCGACTCCACTTGCAAGTGTCCTCCTCAAGGACCCTTGGTTGTTCTTTGGGGAGTCCTACCCGTACATTTAGACCATGAATCGTATTAAACCATGTTAGACACCCTTTCACCAATTTTCATCATTTTTTGACTCCTAAAAGCAAGTCAAATAGGCTAAGACACGCTAGTACCTCCTTGAACTACTTTTCAGACGTCATGGATGTTTTGGTTTCTAGACTTCCTAAATGACCTATATTCATTAAAATGAACCTTAAACAGTTTCTAGACCTTACGACACTTATGTTAGGCTCTAGAACATGCCTTGGATTTTCGAAGTGTTACAGTATACCTGTCATGTTAGATGCACATTCACTATAGGTGGTAGAATGATCTTGTTTGCCAAGCAGTTCCTGATATTATTGCACTGTGTGAAAGTAAGAATGGTATGGTCTTGAACTTTGCAGATTGCTTGGTGTTGCATTAGATCTAAAGTTGACTATTGATTTGACTATACATGTGGTGTCTAATGTGACTATTGGGAGGACTCTTCCTGCTATTGAAGTCCTGATGATAGTCGACTACTTCATAGAAATCATCCTTCATATGACCTTTGTAAGCATAGTGAATGCAAGGAATTCCTCCATGTATAACTCATATAGATCCTCTGGAGTTTCCCTACTTCTTTCGTCTGTAACCTTGAGTCCTACCAGCCAGGTAGCCAACATTATCAAGATATCATTGTGAACATCAACTACACCAGTGATCTTTGGCTCTCCTCTTGAGTCATGATAGCATAGGCTTCATTCACTGTTAAATTTGTATTTCTAGAAAGACTGCTGCTCCTCAATCTGAGGTAACTCTCAATTAGACTCATAAGGAGCTGCAACAATCATTATGATTTGAAATGGTCTACAAAAAGATTACTCTTCACCAATGTAATGGAATTTCTACATCAAGTTTGATCCTTTATCTTTGAGTAATAACATTTCACAAACTCAGTTCCCTGTTTTAAATTTGCAATTTCACTCCTAGATTGTACATCTTAGACAATTAGATCGGTCAAAGCGCTACTTGAATTCTTCCCAGAACTTCCTACCAGTCGAAGAATAAACTATGTATGAAACTAATACAACAGAGACAATGCTACCTGTTAGAAGTCTTGTTGTTTTGAAAGATGGCAAAATAGTAAGGAACAAGTTGTAACAATGCACATGTAACAAAAATGTTTGAATCTGCGTAGTATGAATATACGATTTCAACAAGTAAGAGTTCAACAGGGATTCATTAATAACAAAGCTGAAGGAGAAATCTATTTAAGGAAATGATGTTTTCTTATTTAAACAAGGAAAGTGTGTTTTTCTTATTTATTTAAGGAAATTTTTTAGAATGATCTTTTACTATGCAAAGAGGAATTCTACGGGAAGGATTTTTGTATCCAAGTCAAGTGCAACTAGGAATTCTATGTTAAGAGGGACTTCGAATTTTGAGGCGACAGTGATGAAGAAGTCCAAGTCGAGTTTGGTTTAAAGACAAGGATGTTCGAGTTGAAGTTGAGGAAAAAATTATTTCCTACTTGCATAAGGTAATAGTTTGAGGAGAATTGGAAAATTGCGTACAAAAGGCAAACTGTTTTCCTAAGCTAAATAAGGAAAATCATGTAAGGAATTTTCTTTCAATGTAAAGTACAACGAGAAGACCTAATGCTATAAGGTTTGTTCAAGTGATAATTTTCCAGCGACAAAGGGTGGAAACAAAGCCCAAAGTTGAGTTCAACAGTTCAACAAAGATTTGATGCGGTAAAGTTAAAGTTGAAGAAGGAGTTGAAGATGGGGTGAAGACGAGTTCCGCACATTGTAGGAATCCTATGCGTGAGCTTCTAAGTTTCATGAGAAAAAAATAGCAGAGCACAAGTAGGATTTCTAGTTGAAATCGATTTTGGATTCAACTCCAAAAACAAATGTATAAATAGGGTGATTGTTTCAATTGAGAAATTTGCGCACTAACATAGAGAGAAGATCAAAACACGATCAAGAGGTTTGAGAGAGATTTGAGATTTATTGGGAGTGTTGCAATTTGTGAGGAAAAATTGTATGATTGTAATTAAGAGTTTTTTTATCACAATCTGAGTTTTGTGAGTAGGATTTGTTTGACAAGTTGTAGAACTTGAAGAACATTAGAAGATATAAAACCGGGGGGGTTTTGTATCTTTGTGTAGCTAGAAATTAGAGTTTATAATTCATCTAGGAATTAGAGTTTATAATTCTTAGGTTATAGAGCTTTGGAACCATTGTATTATTTGAAGTTTATAAATAATACAAAGTGTTGTTCGAATTGATTATCGTTAAGTTTCAAACAAACAGAAACACGTTGTTTGTACGTGTTCCTTTGAAGAACTCAGGAAGGTATAATTTCAACAATTGGTATTAGAGCAGGTTATCTTCGAAGAGTCTAATAACTCAAGATAAGATCATTATGAATTCTGCACCTCCTCTTGGGCATGGTACAGGGCAACACATCAATAGACCACCTTTATTTAATGGAGAATACTACTCTTAGTGGAAGACAAGGATGGAAGACTTCATTCAAGCTGAAGATTATGAACTATGGGTTAGAATTATTAATGGACCACTAACTCCTACTATTATTGATAGTGAAGGGAATAAGGTACCTAAACCTACAGAAAAATACGGAGAAGCTGACTACAAGATGCTAGGGAAGAATGCAAAAGCTAAGTGCATTCTCGTATGTGGACTAGGACCTGATGACTTTAACCGCATCTCTAGTTGTACCTCTGCAAAACAAATACGGGACACTTTAAAAAATGTTCACGAAGGCATAACACAAGTTCGTAAATTCAGAATATCCAGACTTTGTTCTGAATATGAAGCCTTCCAGATAAAATCTGAATAATCACTTCATGATATGATCACCAGATTTACCACAGTGGTAAACGACTTAATATCCTTGGGCAAAGTATACACAATTGAGTACAAGTAGACAAAGTACCAAAGACTCTGCCTAGATCATGGGAAATAAAAGTCACTGCAATCAGAGAAGCCAAGGATCTAACCAATATGACTTTGGATGAATTAGTAGGAAATCTCAAAACTTATGAGATGAATATTGACAAAAGAGGTGAAGTAAACAATAGGAAAAATCTTAGATTTAAAGCAACTAAAAGTGATGAATCAGACATAGATGATGATGATCTGACACTGATAAGAAGAAACTTCAAGACATTCTACAAAAGGGGATTGAATTCTAGAAAGAACTATGAAAGAAAAAATTGATGAGAAACCACAAGACGGAGGTTGTTTCAAATGTGGTCAAACAGATCATCAGATTAAGGATTGTCCTATGTGCGAAGTAGAATGGAAAAAGGAAAGAGCCGAAAACGAGAAGAAGCAACTTCTCAACAAAAAGAAAAACAAAGAAAAGGAACAAGCAATGTATGCAGCTTTTGGAACATGTTCGGACATGTATGACGAAGATGATGAGGACCTCGCTTTGATGGTCATAGAAGGATCAGAAACTGAACCTGAATCAGATCTGAAGGAATAGAAGTAAATCTTTTTGATTTAAAAGATAAACTAGAAAGTTCTCTAAGAAAAATCTATCCTTCTTATTACTCACATCCTTAGATACAATTCAAGAACTAGTTAAAACCAAGAATCATTTGCTTGTTTCCATGACTAGTTTAAAGTTTGAATATATTGATCTTGAAAAAGTTAATTCTAATATCAAGAAAGAAAATCAACTCCTAAAGGAACAAGTACAACAACCGGATTCCTTCACTTTGCCTCTCAAATATGAAATTTTGAAACGAAGTGTTACTAGGAATGAAAAAGAAAAAATAAGATGTGACCAAGATCTAATGGGGTTAAACAGTGAACTATTTTCTGAAAGGAAAAATTCTAGGAGAATGAATCTTGAATTGTCTACGATAAAAACTGATCTGGAAAGAGCTAATAAATGGACAAAATCCTCTATGATAGTAACCCATAACAATAAACATTAAAACTGGAATAGGGTATGAACAAACCATAAATGGGAATCCTATGTTTTGTATTATTTCTGGTAACTCAGGTCACTCTAAACAATATTGTCCTAAATACAAAGCTACTGGAGAAAATAAAACAAAACGAACTTATGAAATTGTTCAGAGGAACAGGTATATTCCTAGAAAAAACAGTCTGCCCAAATGGCCTCATAGAGATCTTATTTATCCTTTTGATCAAAACAAAGGACCCAAGCTAGTCTGGGTTCCTAAATCTAACCTTTGAATTTGCAAAAAAAGTGAGAGGAAGCAGACAACATTCACCAATTGAATATGTTAGTTCAGATGCATGATTGAAACTAGAAGAAATTTCTCTCACTTGAGAAAAAAAAAAGGAATGGATGAATAACATTGACTGAAAAAAAAGTTTTAAAAAAAAAAGGGAAAAAAGGGAAATATTGAAAGAAGCATGTGATGGAAACAAATCCAACCTATGCAGTATGTAACAGTTATGCGCACTCAGATGATCAATCAACCAAAAATATGAACAGCCAAGGAAAACACTTTCAAAAGGAATAATTTGAGACTTGGGAATGATTAAGGTCACATGAGTATCCCTTAATGGCTAATAAACATTGCGCATACTGCCCTCTAATCTTGAATTCTATGCTCAGTTTTGTACATTAAGTTGTATGTCTCTTTACCACTTTTAAAGTCATGCTACTCATGCACTATAACATTGTATTTGCATCTGACACGGGAGAGAGACTTAGTAAAATTGAAGCGAAATTCAGCATTATCCAGAGATCTAAGTATGTGCACTACAATTATTCATGATTAAATATAAAATCAATGCACTTGAACCTATTTCTTCCACTTGTCCCAAAAGATATTCATGCCCTAAATACAATCAAAACAAATACCTTCTTAAAAAGCTTTATCCCAAAGTGATGGTCTATGGTTGAGATGAATTTGGTGGAGAACACCTCTACTTTGGTGCCTTATAAAATGTAGAGAGAAAGTAGAGTGTGCTGGTTCTTAGGGGGAATCATTAGTATTGGAGGATTTACCTTGCGAGGGGGAATATTTTGGGGACCTACACTTGAACAAAGATCACTTGTTAGGCTCAATTTGGGTGCTTCTAGTGAGGGGAAATCGATGGGAGACCCATCTGTCGAACCTATTTCTTCTATTGGGAACCATATAAACTAGGTTTTCGAATTGATGTCGAAAAGTATTATAGTTGGTGCTGCATCTGATAGTACACGTCCAGGTAACAAATTGAGAGAACATGTTCCTTTACAAATGATATTCAAGAAAATTTGTTCCTTTTACTGACTCTATTAAAATTAAAGATGAGTGAGCTATTGTTTCTACAGATGGTACACTATTGATTGAACAAGTTCCTTAAAAGTGATATAAAAAGAGATAAAAAAAAGATTGAGCGTGCATAGACCAAGGCTACCTTTGAAATTGAGAAGGCTACTAATTTTGTTAATCCAAAAAATATCTTTGCTGCTGAAAAATGACTTTATTTATCCTCTCATCTTTTGATATTACCCAGCCACTCAGCCTTTGAGTTCCAATATTTTTTCATCATAAGTGCTTTATTCTATGTTTAATTTTGATTACATTTGTGGTGTATATGTTTTTTGACTAATTCTAATATTGGGTTTAAGTTTCAAGTTCATGTCTATCTCATATATTTGTGCTAATGCTTTTCTATAGCTAAATTGAGTTCTTGATTTTTAAGTGTTTGTGTAAGTGATAGCCTCAATGGTCATGAGTATCGAATTTGCTTTTCTTAGTATGGTGTATGCCTTCACAGTGTTCTATTTTTGCCTAATGTCAAAAGGGGGAAGCAGTTGCATATGAGTTATGTGTATATATTCAATGCAAGCAGATAAAATTTGTCATAGTCAAAAAGGGGGAATTTCTTAAAATCTCGTTATTTAAAAGTATGACAAAGTTAAGGAGTTATAGCAGTAACATGGCAAAAGAGGGAAGATGTGTATCTTATTTGTTGTGTTCGTAATGTATGTTTGTCATTATCAAAAAGGGGGAATTTGTTAGAAGTCTTGTTGTTTTGAAAGATGGCAAAATAGCAATGCACATGTAACAAACACGTTCGAATCTGCGTAGTATGAATATACGATTTCAACAAGTACGAGTTCAACTGGGATTCATTAATAACAAAGCTGAAGGAGAAATCTATTTAAGGAAATTATGTTTTCTTATTTAAATAAGGAAAGTGTGCTTGCTTATTTATTTAAGGAAATTTTTTAGAAAGGTCTTTTACTATGCAACGAGGAATTCTATGGGAATGATTTTTGTATCCAAGTCAAGTGCAACTAGGACACTTCGAATTTTGAGGCGGCAGTGATGAGAAGTCCAAGTCGAGTTTGGTTTAAAGACAAGGTTGTTCGAGTTGAAGTTACGGCGAAAACTATTTCCTACTTGCTTAAGGTAATAGTTTGAGGAGAATTGGAAAATTGCGTACAAAAGGCAATTTGTTTTCCTAAGCTAAATAAGGAAAATCACGTAAGAAATTTTCTTTCAATGTAAAGTACAAAGAGAAGACCTAATTCTACAAGGTTTTGTTCCAGTGATAATTTTCCAACGACAAAGGGTGGAAACAAAGTCCAAAGTTGAGTTCAACAGTTCAACAGTTCAACAAAGATTTGATGCGGCAAAGAAGGAGTTGAAGATGCGGCGAAGACGAGTTCCACACAATGTAGGAATCCTACGCGTGAGCTTCTAAGTTTCATGAGAAAAAAATAGCAGAGCACAAGTAGGATTTCTAGTTGAAGTAGGTTTTGGATTCAAGTCTAAATCTATAAATACGGCGATGGTTTCGCTTGAGAAATTTGCGCACTTACATAGAGAGAAGATCAAAACATGATCAAGAGGTTTGAGAAAGTTTTGAGATTTATTGGGAGTGTTGCAATTTGTGAGGAAAAATTATAAGATTATAATTAAGAGTTTTTTATTACAATCTGATTTTTGTGAGTAGGAGTTGTTCGACAAGTTGTAGAATTTGAAGAACATTAGAAGATATAAAACTGGGGGTTGTGTCATTGGATAGCTAGAAATTAGAGTTAATAATTTTTTAGCTAGGAATTAGAGTTTATAATTCCTTAGGTTACAGAACTTTGTAATCGTTGTATTGTTTGAAGTTTATAAATAATACAAAGTGTTGTTCGAATTAATTATTGTTAAGTTTCAAACAAACAGGAACACATTGTCTATACGTGTTCCTTTATAGAATTCAGGAGGGTATAATTTCAACACTACCAATCTAGGATAATACGATCACATTGCATTTTCTCCATAATTCCTCCAGTTCTCCTCTAAATTTGCTCTTAGGTAAAGTACCATCTACAAACCCAAGCTTACCTTTCCCTTGCAGAGATGGTTTCATCGATCTAATCCACAGGGAATAATTATTTGGTCCTGTGAATTTAACCAAAGCTATCACTAATCCTGGAGAATCATATTCTTGAAGGTAGAGAGGGTGATGATGATCAAGTGTTGATGCTTCTGGAGCAGCCATGGATGCAGTAGGTTGGTCCTGTGCCATCTGTGCACCTATTGAATAGTTGTGATATATGAACTCAAAACCTATGCTCAACTGGAGGTTAGATCGCTGCTTTGATACCATGTCAATTTTGTGTTTATCACTCCACACATACATCCACCATTGATATGGATCTATAAGCTTACAGAGGAAATAGAGAAGGAAATGAGAGAAACTGTTTTATTGGATCTGAAAATCATAAATTGCAATTACATGTGCTTTTGCACTTATAGAATTAGTTGTTAGTTATTAGTTGGACCCTGCAATGGCTGTAATTAACCAACTAATCTTTAACTAACTAACTAATTGATTCTCTTATAAACAGTTAATTCAATAGGCTACATAACTTAAATCTTAAATAAAATAACTCTCCCGAGAGTTCTAGAAATGCCTATTTACAAGATTCGCGGTAAAAACAATTACCAAATAAGAACAATAAACCAACCTATATAGCCTTGAAACATAATAAACACAACCACGATGATTGAGTTGAGCTAAAATCAATTTTGATGATTGAACAAATAACTATAGAAAAATCAAATCATTTAAAAATATTGATTATATTTCTGAATATTAAATTGCAGACATTGAATGAGCTAAATCCTTAGAGAATTAATATTGTTGATCAGAAGTTGCTAAGTAGATTCCAACTGCAAGAAGAATTTTGATTAGGTTTCAGTATTTAGATTTTTATTTTAACCTATTTGCTTTCTGGAAGTATTGTAATAGGTGATAACTCTCTCAAATACAAACTCACTCTATTTGATTGTGTGTTGGTTGTAACTCTCTATGTAAGTGCGCAAGGTTCTTTGCAAAAACTCTATTGTATTTATGTATGAGAGAAATCTCCTTCGTTGAGTTAGAGTCCGTCTTTTTAAGGATTCCTTTTTCTTTTAGGATTCTATGAAAGGAAACTTTATGCAACTGGATTCTTTTCATAAATGCAACTCATTCGCCGCCTTATAACTTCTACTTCACATAATCGGCTGAATATCAGCCATATGTATAAAATAAGAGTCTTTTTAAGTTTTGTCGTGTTGCGTCGGCTGAAAAAAGCCAAATGCATAAAAGTCGTAAAGTAAATAGTCTGTCGGCCAATTATGTAAAAAGTTTGTCGGCCAATTATGTAAAGTAAATAGTTTTGTCGTGTTGCGTCGGCTGAAAAAAGCCAAATGCATAAAAGTCGTAAAGTAAATAGTCTGTCGGCCAATTATGTAAAAAGTTTGTCGGCCAATTATGTAAAGTAAATAGTATGACGGTGTAATCTTTGTGTATAAATAGAGGAGCTTTCCTCATAAATAAAACACACATTCATCCATATACCTTCTTCTCAATATTTTCTCTCTCAATTTTGGATGGAAGCGATTGAGAGAGAAAATATTGAGAAGAAGGTATATGGATGAATGTGTGTTTTATTTATGAGGAAAGCTCCTCTATTTATACACAAAGATTACACCGTCATACTATTTACTTTACATAATTGGCCGACAAACTTTTTACATAATTGGCCGACAGACTATTTACTTTACGATTTTTATGCATTTGGCTTTTTTCAGCCGACGCAACACGACAAAACTTAAAAAGACTCTTACTTTATACATATCGCTGATATTCAGCCGATTTTTTTTTTTTTATCTTATTCTAATTGTACATCTGGTATGTAATTTTCTTCTCCTTCACACTTTGAGCATAGGTGATCCGGATATTTTTGCCCAATCAATTTACAGTATCTTGTCATTGATTGGAGGAAATGAAGTTCTTCCGAATAGCTCTTGTTGTGGGCGTAGTTTCTGGTCTAAGTAGACTTAATATCCATTGTCTTAACTCTTCCATATCTGCTTCTCTTATATCTCTGCAGTTTGAATAGATAATTGTCTGGTCTCTGTTGTAATATGTCCATATTGCATTTTCGTTTAAATAATTATTTGTTATCTCGTTTAATATGGTAGCTAATCCGATAGTTCTCTTGTTTGCATAGAATTCCGGAATATCTACTTTCTGTATCTCTTCCTGGGTATCTATCTTCTCAGGGATTATCATTTCCCTTGTTAATCCAATTTTTATAACTTGGACTGTAGGTTTGACTTCGTCATATAGTATTTCTGCTGTAGCTGCATAAAACTTTATATAGAAAAGAGTGCCTTTAGTTATCCTCTTATATTGCAAGAATGCTTTATATAGTTCCGGTATTTTGGATATCTCATCTCCTGTTACTGTATATACTGTGCTAAGCAAGCCATAGTTGTAGCAAGTTGCTATTAGATTTGGGTTAGTTCCTGGCTGTGCAATTAGCTTATTATATCCTTGTAAATATTGGGTTATATAGTCTTCATTGGGATTTTTGGTATTTTTAGCTCTGGGGTTTTGGTTTAGAAATGCTTGTACTTTGTATATATTTTCGATATATGTCCTGGATATGTAATTATATGTTCTTTTCTGGGATTCTAGGCTAGCTTTGTAGGTATTTGTCTGTGGGGTGACAGTCATATCTTTTTGGGTACTTTGAGGAGCATATGGTTTTGAGAATAATTTGTTCATATTTACATTTGTATATTTTACCTTAGCCTCCTCCTTTTTTGTAGATTGTCCTGATGTAGATATGCTGGCTGTAGCTGCATTTGAACAAACATTGTTATGGGTTTTTTGGAGTTTCCCAACGTCTCCTTGTAGCTCCGCATGTTTACGGTCATGCTGCTGACCTAGCTCCGCATTTTTAGAGTCATGCTGCTGACTATTAGTTTTCAG
>NC_028647.1:12250255-12343746 GCF_001406875.1 Solanum pennellii
ATTTATCTTCTGGTAAACAATTATATTTACATATGTTTGCTTCTGCTCCTGTATCTATCATAGGAGTATAGTATCTGTTGTGATATCCTTCTATGATAATTTTTGTAAGTATATATATTTTCATTATTACTTGCTTTAGCTAATTGTAATAGTTTATATTCCATATATAAAGGTTTTAATTTTTTCCATATTTTTCTTACCTTTTTATCTATGTTGGAAAAAATTAAAACCTTTATATATGGAATATAAACTATTACAATTAGCTAAAGCAAGTAATAATGAAAATATATATACTTACAAAAATTATCATAGAAGGATATCACAACAGATACTATACTCCTATGATAGATACAGGAGCAGAAGCAAACATATGTAAATATAATTGTTTACCAGAAGATAAATGTGAAAAACTAAAAACACCCATGGTAGTAACAGGATTTAATAATGAAGGAAGTATGATAAAATATAAAGCAAAAAATATAAAGATACAAATATGGGATAAAATATTAACGATAGAAGAAATCTATAATTTCGAATTTACAACAAAAGATATGTTATTAGGAATGCCATTTTTAGATAGATTTTACCCACATATAATAACAAAAACACATTGGTGGTTTACTACACCTTGTGGAAACAGAATAGGAGCAAAAAGAGTAAAAAATAAACAAAGAAAGGCTATGGAATGGATAAAAGGCAGCGAAAAAATAAACCAAGAAATGAAAAATATAGATAAAAAACAAGAAACACAATTAGAGATTATTATATTTAATATAGACAAAGTCAAAATAATTAATGAACAATTAGAACAATTATACAATGATGACCCATTGCAAGGATGGGAGAAACATAAAACAAAAGTAAAAATTGAACTAATAGATGAAAACAGTATAATAACACAAAAACCATTAAAATACAACTTTGATGACCTACAAGAATTTAAAATACACATAAATGAACTATTAGAAAAAAATTATATACAAGAAAGTAATAGCAAACATACAAGCCTAATCCCACTCTGTGTTGGTCTAATAGGAATATGTCGATGCAAATTGTTCCTTTCATATGTTGCCCTATTAGTCAATCAACAAAAAAATCTCGATTTAACAATCTTCATCAGCATGTAACATATTCCTACGAACGAAAAATAGAGTTACATGTTTAAATTATGAGACATTATGGAGTTCCAGACAGAAAATATTGATCAAGAGGAGAATCTTAGATGGAGATATTAGGAAAGAGACTTACATAAAATTTCTACATATAAGTATTTCATTTTCTTCAATTTCACTTTGATTCTTGTTTTAATTACAGAACTCTTTATATTTATTTGAATTTGTTAATAAATTTTGATCAGAAGTATCTGAAATGAGTTGACTGTTCCAGTATAAAACTCATACCCACACACATCTATCCACACTCAAGTTGTATTGACAGAGATAGGACATTAAAAGTGAAGAATACGAATAACTTAGGTGATAATATAGGTACGGGAGCGAAAATACCTTGGGGGAATAAATACTCACGCACTATGACTGAATAATCCTTAATTATCTATTTATATATGACTAATGACACATGTGAAATCTTTTACGATACTTTGAAAAGCTGATCCAAAGACTTATAGACTCTAGATGTGACAGATTCTCAAAGCATTTATATGTGTTGCTGTAGAATCATAGTTATTGCCAGATGTCTTCTTTACGTTTTTTTGAATAGTTATTTTATTATGTAGGATCATTAAATAGGGGCGTCAAATGAGCTCAAACGGATAATTTTTGTTTAGGATTTTATGGAGTGAGCTCAAAATAATTAATTTAAATCGATTCATCTTAACTTATATAAGTCTTTATTCATTTTAAAAGAATTTTCTTTTATGCTCAATTTAATCTCAAATTTTAATCTGTTTTACAAAAATTTATTTATATTATTATAATGTATGTCCAAATTTCTATTTGAACTCATTTTAATATCTCCAATTTTAATCCAGCCTCATTTCCATTTAATATTTTCAATTTTAACTCAATTCGTTCATTTGACAATTCTACATACGACCTTTGTGAGCATGAATTGCTTGTGGCACAAGATAACGTATTTGGTGTACAATTTTGCACATTGCATGATTAGAAATGTTAAATGAGTAGAAATATGAATGAGAAATATGTGATCCCAATAGTACTCTCAGCAAAGAATTCACTAACAGCTTCTTCTCAATATATGTCATAGATAGTAAACAATCAGCTCTACGTTACAATCGATCGATATTTTGGGTTATTTCAAAAAATTGCTTCGTTTTGCACAATTCAATTCCTCAAATTGAAAACAGTCATAATATATGTGTCCATTCCCATACAGGTTTGGCCGTTTTGAACATTTTTTCCTTGCTGACCCATCAGGTAAAAGGTACGCCTTTATATTAGAGTTAGTGCACTTTACATAGAGTAAAGGCTCTAATAAGCTCCGCTCCTTTGACTGATTTTTCGCATCGAATCCTAAGTTCTCTATTGCATTGCATTGATTATACTCCACGATCAAGACAATTCGCTGAATCCTGTGAAACCACTACTCCATGTTTCATCAATTTGCTTTTGTACATCTCTTCCTAATGACACTATGATAAAGAGCTAATATGAACAAGTGCAAGTGCATATATAGAGGGAGTATTCTAATTACATATAACTAATATGTATCATCGCAAAAGTTGATATTACAAGCCACATTTGATCTAACAAAAATAACACTTCCTAATTTGTTTTCTTCGATCCAACAGTTTCAAAAGAAAATTAATTATATTGATGATCAATAATAAAATGTACAGGAATCATAAGTAGAGTCATTGTCCATGGGTTGCACTGTCAAAGCTGAACCAATCTCATTATTATTCCCCATAGGCTGCATTGAACTTGAACCAATATCCCCAGTAGAGTCGTCATTGTTTGTGAAAGGGTACTGACCCATAGGAGGCTGCATTGTCGAACTTGAACCAATGACATGGGTAGAGCCATTGTACATGAAAGGGTACTGATACATAGGCTGCTGCATTGTCGAACTTGAACCAATTTCGTTATTCCCCATAGGCAGCATCATTGTCGAACTTGAATCAATAATCCCATAATTATTCCCCAGAGGATGCATTGCCAAACTTGAACCAATTTCATCATTTGCCAACCAGTTTTCTGACTCCATCATTGAATTCACACCAATATTTGATTGAAAAATGTTGTTGAAAGAATTCACATGATCTGAAATAGGCCATAGAGATGTTTGGTTCATCAAGTTGTTGTAGTCCCATATTTGTTGTTGATGAGAAAGTGAGCAACTTCCATTCATGCTCTTCAACAATTCTATTCTTCCTTTTGCATTCTCCGTCCTTTTTGAGATAACACCAACAAGATTTTGTATTTCCTTTTGAGATAAATAGTCAAATCTTGAATCCCAAGTCGGATACTTTTCTACGTTGATGGCATCATCCTTTTTCTTTTCATCATTCTCGAAATAGTCAAATCTTGAATCCGGATCCTTTTCTACTTTGATCTCATCTTTGAAATAGTTGGACAATGTCTTACCCCTTTTGGTCCGTCCTTCAAATGGTTGATCTTTGTAGAGATTTATTAGCTCTTTAACTTCATTTGGATCATTTGGCCACATTTCACAATTACTGTTTCCTTCATATATGATCATGCAGGCTTTGATGTCGCAAAGTATTGAGAGTTCTGAAATTTTCTTGACTAAGCTAGCCTTCCGTTTTACAAAAGTGTTCATCCTCTTCTTGTGATCTTGAATAAGTTCCACTTTGATTTTTGATCTTCCCATTTTGCCTGCACTTCAACAAAATACATTTACTATTACTATTACTAGTAGTAGAATAAAGAAAGCATTAGGCACACTATATATAATTGAAAAGAAAATTATGCTTTCATTCTTCTCCTTGGAGTCATTCAACCAAGGTTCCTTACGGCTAGAAAAACAATATCTTCAATTTCTTGTTATCAGACTTGAACAAGAATATATAAACATGAAGAAATGTATTCGTATTTATCGACAAAAAAAGAAGAAATTAATGTATTTACCAGATAGGTGATGAATAGAATTAAGCTTCAAAATCACGAAGAGTTGATACTTGTTTGAGCTGCAATATGTTTTCTCGGAATACTTATAATGCATAATAGGAAATACTCAATTTATAGGAAACTATACTAATAGGAATTTCTCAATTTATAGGAAACATATGCTAATAGGAATTACTCAATTTATAGGAAACATATACTAATATCAATTTATAGGAAACTATACTAATAGGAATTACTCAATTTATAGGAATTATTGGTACGCGTCCATTCTTCTTATATAGGAATTACTCGTTTTATAAAAATTTATTTCATTTTGTATATGTGGTACTTGGGCCCCTTGATTTGAAAAACAAATTTTAAGTGACGTACTACTACTTCTAATAAACATAGAAATTTATGAATTTGTGTAAAATTATCTAAAGTTCCTCAACCCTTATACTACGTGACTAAATCATAATCAATAAATAAGGTATTAGAATAACATTAGTTGTTGAATTAATAATTCACATATTTTTATGTTTATAAGTAAATACTTACCTATGGACAGTTTCAGGAGACTCAGTCTTGCTTTCATCGTTGTAGTATTGCTTTTATAGTTTCTTGTCCTTCAATTTTTGTTATTGTACGTTTTCTTATGTTACGTTCATGTTTTCACCATTGCTAATATTTGTTCAAATTAGTTTGATGGTTCCTTGTTTCGTATAGAGTTTGTACATCAAGCTTATTAGGCTCACCTATTAAGCTTGATGTACAAACTCTACCACAAGTAATTTCACCCTTCTGAGAAAATAAAGCGATGTCTGCTCATTTCACATTTATTGTTAATGTTATTCTAAAATTGATTCAGTCTTGGATCATCCTCCATGTATTACTACCTTTTTAGTGATGCTACTGTTATTCTTAGTTTACACTCACTTCTGCTTTTATGTGAAAAGTGGTGACTCTCTTTTTATATGGTACATGCACTAACAGTACACTAACTAGGTCTTATTTGAAAGTTAAATTTAAAATTTATGATATAGAAAAAATTATATGTATTATATTGAGGAAAGTTTGAGTCAAAGCAATGTGGATGAGCCTGTAATATCGCCAGATGATGTAGTTGACGAAGTGCTAGGAAAAGAGCACTCAGGCGGGGTAAGGTGTTTGGGATTAGGAATTGTCCCCACTTGAGTTTTTATACAAACAAGACCTAGATTAGTGGTATGAATACTTCAAGTGTTTTATGTCGTTCATCCAATTGGCGAATTACAACAAATTATTGAACCGAAGACAAACACATTACAAATAAAATGGTGAATAATCACAATCAAATGATGGTTGCTTTTAAGTCATATATGATAATGAAAGAAGGAAAACTGTCAGAAAAATTTGTGGGGTTATTTGTTGCTCCTCCTACAATGGTACATATAACTTTTACGTTCTCTCTTCGTGAAACCTTGTTTGTATATTAGACGTACTAGTTTAGCTGAAGTCATTTCCTTTGCACCCACAATCTGTCAATGTCTGTTTCATTAGAACTAAGTGAACAATTCTTAAAATTCAATATTCCTCAATATATATCAGCTAGTTAAGTTAGTTGGTGGCTACCTCAACTGCAATAGATTGACAGCTGCATGTATGTGGAAAAGAAGATGACTGCAATAGATTGATAGTCAACTAAATATAATTTTTGATTATGATGTAATTTATTGTGAATCTAATTTAACTGGCTGGTAGTACTTAGAATTCATCAAGTATGCTATATTCATCCATATTTTGAATTTGAATGAAGTCATTTATTGTGTATTTTTCTTTGCAGTCAGGTGATGCCAGTGATGGTAGTGAAACCCACTGAAGTTTCATGAACTGTTGCAGATCCTTTATTAAGTTTGGATGCTAGTGATTTGAAGTTCAAGCAAGATTAGGCAAGTTTTTATAGTGATCTATTATGCAAGTTTTTATAGTGAATTGAAGTTCAAGTAAAGATGTGAAGTTTTTTGTAATCGTTATGGTTGAAGTAACTGACATGTTTCAATTTAGATTGTAAAACTAATAGTAGACTTTATGATATATTTTTGTGTTGACATATTGTGTTACTTCTTATACTACCCCTTTAGGTTTGATTATGATGTACATGTTAATTAATTAATTATTTATAATTAACATTGAATATTTCTAGCAGAATTCTATAAAAAGATATATTTCATAAATTGCAAGATTTAAGACTCATACTTTTTAATGTAAAGTTCATGAATTGTGGGTGATTTTGATTCCCAAAATTTACAAATTATTGGGTTTTGAATCCTAGAATTTGAAGTGCAGTTTTATTGATATCAATTTGTGGGATTCAAAACCCCACTAGTAAACCGAGTGCGGAGTTAAAAGGGTAAAAAAAACTTGTCAAAAATTCCAAAAGGGCATATCAATTTTTTTTTAAATCAAAACGGTAAAATCGCTCACGATGTAGCGACTTTTGCCTTCTAAAAAAGCGAAATCGCTGCAATAGCAGCGATTTCTTAAATTTGCTTTTTTTAAAAAAATAAAAAAAATTAAACAAATCGCTGCAAAAAAAAATTAGCCGATTAAATTAAGTTTTCAAAAAAAAAAAAAGTATAAAGCAAAAAATGTGTTAATTAAGAATTCATTTTATAAACACATATAAAGATCGGTCCCAAAAAATGTGTTAATTAAGAATTCATTTTATATAAAATGAATTCTTAATTAACACATTTTTTGGGACCGATCTTTATATGTGTTTATAAAATGAATTCTTAATTAACACATTTTTTGCTTTATACTTAAATTTTATTTTTTTTTGAAAACTTAATTTAATCGGCTAATTTTTTTTTGCAACGATTTAATTAAATTTTCAAAAAAAAATATAAATTAAGTGTAAATCGCTGCCTTTACAGCGATTTGATTTTTTAAAAAAAAAATAATAAAAAATCGCTGCCAATGATTTTTTCTTTAAAAAAAAAAATTGAATCTTATTTTTTTTTAAATAAAGAAAAAAAAATTAATGGAAGTCGCTGCAGAAGCAGCGACTTATAAAAAAAATAATTTTTTTTATTTTGAAAATCGCTCCTTGTGGAGCGATTTGTTTAATTCTTTTATTTTTTTTTAAAAAAAAAGCAAATTTAAGAAATCGCTGCTATTGCAGCGATTTCGCTTTTTCAGACGGCAAAAGTCGCTACATCCTGAGCGATTTTACCGTTTTGGTTTTTTAAAAAAATTTGATATGCCCTTTTGGAATTTTTGACAATTTTTTTTACCCTTTTAACTCCGCACTCCTAGTAAACCCCTACTAATGGTACCGGGGATTAGAGAAAAACCTTCTTCACTTAATTAATTGTGACACAGCTAATTGTAGAGATTTTTCCAACTGCCGTAATACTTAGTTGTGGGGTTATTGATCCCCGCAATATGTAATTTCAATCCCTGCATTTTAAGTGTTTTTTATAGTGTACAAATCTCAGAAAATCGTATATTATATCATGTAAAAATTATTGATACAAATACAACTTACGATAAACACTTAAAACATGTATTAACAACAAAAACAAATTGAACTCATCATCATTGTTGAACCATCAAACTTTTGTTCCTCATATTTTCTGCTTCAAATTTGTTGCAACTTAATTTAATCATTTCGGTACTTGGATCCAAATTCTTCAATGGATCTAATTTCTTCTTTCTGTCTAGATTTACCAACAGATCTTGCAATATATTAGAATGCTTAAGTTAGATCCAACGAAAACGGCGAGGGTCATCAACAAATTTGACACACAATAGTAAACATCTAGTAATCCAAAATCCTTCATCCATTTTTAAGAAAAAAGAAAAAGACAAGCATAAATCATATATAAACGGAAAAATAAAAAAAAAAGAGTTGAAACACATTTGGGCGATTCCCTTGAATTGTGATGCCATGATTAGGAAGGAGAAAGTAGATTCCGAAATTCAAAATCAATTTGTATGAGTAATTTTAGGATAGAACTAGAGAATGGAAAGAAAAGAGATAAAATTAATTTTGTATAAATGAGTATACAAATAAGGGAAAGACTTTTTTTTTCTTTCCGTATACGATTTGTTCGTGAATTTTATAAGTAATAGAACATTATATTAAACTATAATCACACATAGTAATTAACTAGAACTATAATCATATTGAGTAGTTAACTAGTAATGTTTGTCAATTTGCATAATGTTCCTTTTTAGGAGTTATGGGAAATTGATAATCCATTAAGAGTGTAGTAATTTACTATTTTTACCTACATAAAAATATTAAATATTAATTTCAATAACTTACTTTGTCATTTAGTCTTTCATTCATACTTCACATTGATTTTGAATTCAAAACATCATTTTATACAAACGTCAAAGCCTAAAGTAAAAATCATATTCCTTTTAATTTCTCTTTGTGTTACACTTGTAGTTTTTTCATGTTAATTATTATTGTTTCTATTTTATGAACATTTGTAAAGTTGAATTGTTAACTATTTTTCTTAGAGAAGTCATCTATTTGATTTTACAAATATTTTTTATTAATTAAATAAAAAATCAAACCGTTAAAACTAAAAATATTTAATCAATTTTATTATTAATTTAATATTTTTACAAATAAAAAATCAACAAATTAAATTGATAATATATAAAATTGAACGGTACCAACCTATGTAATAGTACTAAAAATAATGGGAGGGAATGGTATTAGAATGAAAATAGAACAAGGGAAATCAATCAAATCAAAAGAACAGCTAAGCATATCTATTTAAATCCACACACAAAGATAAAGTCAACAAAATTGATGGTCCCCCAGATTAAAGCATTAGGTGGCATCCGGATTTAAATACTTCTCCAAAGACAAATTGTGGGGAAAATGTGCTAACTTTAGGATTAATTTTACGAAAATGATTTGGATAAGGTTTACCAAAAGACATTCTTCCGTTATAATTTGTTTATCATTTTTTTTTTTGAACTTGTTTGATTATAATTTTATTTTAATTTTTTATATAATATTTTTAAATTATAAATTTAAATGACATTTTGATATATTTGATATGTCTTCTATAAAATTTTTATTTTTTTAAATTTTATATTAAGTCTATAAATTGAAATAAAAGTAACATTTCATTACATTAGAGGATCAAAAAACGCACATTACAAAGCCTATTTAGGTGTTTGGGACCTTACAATTTTATTCTGTGAGGAATTTCACTAGGAAATTCTGATGGTGATTTTGGATCAAACAGTGTTTATTCTTGAAAATCAACATTTATCCTCTCTTATATTAAAAAAAATGATTTTATTTTAGCTATTTGAAAGACAAAAAGAAATGGCATTTTTGGGTGAAGACTTTACTCCCTATTTTATTATCAATAAGTCCTTGTTTGTTGTCACTAAAATAATTAATTCCAAGCCAACGTAATACCACCAAATTATAATAAAGGCAAAATCCTTCAATCCAAATAAAAAAACACTTGCAATGAAAATTACAATGAACACAATCTTGACACTAAAAAATTCATCAAACACAAGAAAATGGTAACTTTTGCATCGAGATTTGTAAACTATGATTGGGAATCATTGTGATTTTCATCACCACTATCACTATCTTGATGCTGCGTTTGATTATGATGATGCTCCAAATTCATACCCAAATCAACTCTACTGTTATTATTATTATTATATGCATTCAACATTCCCATATTTGACCCCAATTGTTGAACCGGATGTGACTGCTGCAAAACCATTGAACCTAACTGAACCGGACTGAACCGTCCTCCACCGGGAAACTCCAACCCACCAATTCTTGAACTCTTGTACTGCCACAATTGGTGGTCCGATTGACCCGCTCCAACTGAAACCGTCGTTGAACCGGTGCCTCCACTTACTGGTAACATCCAGAACCCGTTACCAACGTTCCCACCAGCTGGTGCAACCGCCCACATAGCTTGACCCGGGATTAAACTCGAACCGGGTTTTGAAGAATCTGAACCGGGTTTATCAGCTGAAGGGGAGGTAGCACCACTGGTAGTAGTATCTTCTCTGAACCGTTTTTTCATGTAATTTTCATCTGGGTCTTGGATAAAACCGGTGTTGGCAGTGGATAGATGGTGGTGGAACCCTAACATAGCGGCTGAGGCGGAGGCGGAGGCGCCGTGGATGAAAAGAGGTGCAGATTTTGACGGCGGAGCTGAAATTGTTGTACCGCTGCTACGTGTAGAAACGTTAAGAGTTGAGAAATTAGCCGGAATTGTACCAGTTCCGGTGGTAGCAATAATTGCCGGTTCCGCTTGTTGCAATAGCCACTCAATGGTTTCTCCGTCAGATTTATGACCCAATTCTCTAGTGAGTTGAAAAACCCTGGCGGCGCATAAAGCAGGCATGCGTATGCGCCGCCCACGACCGTCCACCTTAGAATGACGGTCTTTAGAAGGTTTTTTAGCTACCTTTAGAGTAGATATAGTGTTGTTGTTAGGGGTTGAGGAATTGGTGGAAGTAGGAGAAATTGATTGCATGGAAATGGAGCCCATGAAAGGGCCATGGGGATGGTTGGACCCAGGGGTAGAAGGGTCACGTTGACTTTGATGAGGTGAAATTAATTGTAAAGAAGAAGGTGTTTCTTCTTGGTTGTCTTGATGGTGGTTTGAAGCATCTCCTAGTTTTTTTCTATGTGGTTCCATGAATTCCATCTTGGGAAAGAGGAGAGAATATGGTGAAATTAAAAATTGGTACCTTTTTTATATTCTCATGTTTCAAATATTTGTGTAATTGACAAAGTGAAATTGGCAAAAACTTGAAAATTAAGTTGTTGTTGTTGCAATTGAAAAGTCTTTTGAGCCAAAAAAAATTGTGCAACAAGTGGAAGTGGTGTGGGGGTTTTGTTTCTATTGTTTAACTTTGTGGTTGACTGGTGTCTTTTGGAGAAAGGAAGAAGAATAGGTGTGGGTGTCAAAACAGAATCAGTGGGGACCTGTCAAATATTACTCATATTTTCATATCATATGTAAGGTGGAACATATATTTGTATTTGTAAGGAATGTTATTGTTATTTGAGCTATAATGCCTATAGCCATCACTCTTTTCTTTTTCTTCTTTATTTCAACTAGGTAAATTACTCGTGCTTTGCACGGGATTGGACTATTTTATTAAACATACATATGATTATCCGGTAATATTACTTACAGTAAATAATTAAATTTCATGAAAAATGATGAATGAAAAAGGTTCATAAGAAGTTTAATTAATGTATTTCAATTCGATTTCTTTATACCAAAAAAAAAAAAAACTACAATACTGGCAAAAATAAAAATTTTGTTTACTAAAAAATCAAATGTAATAAATTCAACCATTTCAACAACGTTATGAGTTGTGGAATTAAAGGTGCAAGAGTAGTAACGTGACATTGCAATTGAAATCTATTTTCTTTGTTTATACGAAGAAACCTGTAGAAAGGGACAAAAGAGAAGATTAATTTTCAATCATCTTTTGTGTAACTTTTAACAAAGTTAAAAGAAAAATGTCACTAAAATAGCAAAAAGAGTTGTCATACTTACATGAATCACTACGACTTATAGTAAAGATTAAGCTCCATGAAATAGGAGGATGAAAACTTTTATGAATGAAACAAACTTCATAAGAAGCTTAATCAATGTAATTAAATTCAACTATCCAACGGAAAAAACCTTCAAATAATAGTGGCAGCAAATCCCTCTATTTATAGATAACAGAGGGTAATGTGAATCAATATTTATTGTGCCTTATCGGAAAGGTCACAACTCTTTGGAAAAGTTGCAACCATTTGGAAAGGTCACAACCTCTCATAAAAGTCACAATTTTCATAAAAGTTACAACTTTTGATATAAAAGTTGCAACTCTTCATAAAAGTTGCAACTTTTCATAAAAGTCACAACTCTTCATAAAAGTTGTAACTATTCATAAAAGTCACAACTTTTCATAAAAGTCACAAATTTTCATTAAAATCACAACTCTTCATAAAGTCACAATTTTTCTTGAAAGGGGAAGGCTAGTTTTGAAAATAAATTAATTTAAAAGGAAATTCTGGTTTGTGGTGGTGCCACGTAGGCGGACCTAATGTTTTCTTTTATATATATATATAATTCTTCAAAATTAATTATAAATTGAAATCAGGGAGAAAGATAAGTGTTATAAAGTGAATTTAGAGGGAGCTGTCTGAAATTATCATTTTAATTGAGTAGAAATAAACACCCTCTTCTTGTACTCTTTTTTTGTTTCTTTAATGAGGTAAGGAAAGGGATCAGAGGCGTATGCAGAAGGGGTCATCGGGTTCACGTGAATTCACGTTTCCCTTTAGAAATTATATATAGTAATGTGATATTTTTAAATTTGTTGTTAAATATAGATGTGTGAACCTACAATTGAAGTATCATATAATGCAATGATTGAGTGCATCTCTCGGTGTGATTAGAAATTTGAATTTTATATTCATCTTGAATTATTTTTCTTTCTAAAATTAGGTAACACCTCTCTAAGTAGTTTTTGATAGCATTTTTTTGCGTTTTAATTAATTAATCATTTCAATTTTAGACCTAGAGATTTAAATTTTTAAATACTCTCAATAATACAAACCTAAATGTCAGACCGATTAAATCTACTTTTTCATAATAGTGTATCTATCATTTCAAGATTCTCCACATGCCTCTTCGGTATTGGTTAAGAGGGTTATAAAGTATGATGAAGCGATTATGGTGGTGTAGGTAAAAAGATTTATGAGATTAGTGTGAAAGCATTGAAAAGTTAGGAGAACACGTCCTTTTGAAAATCAAAAGTTTTGGCTGATTTGACATTATAATTTTAACTTAGTGTTTGAAAATGTGATTTGGGCTTCTAATTTTAAATTTTAAGTTTTTTAATAAAAAGGGTTTGAGATTTCTATTTTATAACATGTAAAACTTAATTTATAAGTTTATGATTCGGTAAAAAAACAAAAAAAAAAAAGAAACATCATTTGAAATTTAGTAAAAAGTACTACTAATTAATTTCGGCATAAAAAGATTTATGTACCATGTGAAAGAATTATATAAAACAATATTTGATCACTAATATTGTTGACTAATGAATATTTGTAAAATTATATTTATTTGAAAAAGTTTATGATCACAAATATTTGTTTATAAAAGGAACACGGAGATATATAATTTATCAATTTGATACTTAGAATATTTTGATATCTTGTTTGCGAATTATGATTTTATAGGTAAGATCATATAAGAATTGAAATATTTTGATAGTTTTCATAACTTGTTGTAACGACCTGTTTAGTCGTTTTGAGCAGTAGAGTTTATTCTGGTAATAACTGTCAAGGTCGACGGATTCCACGACGGACCGTCGTGGGCACGACGGACCGTCGAGGGGGTCTCGTTCCAAAATACTTAGATTCTGAAAATTTGGTACTGAGATCGACTCTCTGAACTTCACGACGGAATGGCAGGACGGACCGTCGTTGGCACGACGGACCGTCACAAATCTTTCCACAGAATTAACTCTCTGAACTTTGCGACGGACTTGCAGGACGGACCGTCACAGTCATGACGGACCGTCACAGGTTGCGTAACCCTGACTGGGTCGGAATTCTGCTAAAGTTTTTGAAGGGGCNTTGATGAACTAAAAGATTGAGGGTAATGGATCGGGTGTCACGTTCCGACACCAGGATAGTAATAGATGGATCAGAATGTCACGTTCCGACACCAGGATAGTAGATGGATCGGAGTGTCACGTTCCGACACCAGGATAGTAGATGGATCGGAGTGTCACGTTTCGACACCAGGATAGTAGTGGATCGGAGTGTCACGTTCACCAGGATAGTAAAGAGAATGAATCTTGAAATATGTTAATATACTCGACTAAGAACCTGTTTCCCAAATGAGTATGGTGTGGAGGCTTGAGTCCTCATAGATGTGCTTGGTGTTATGGCCAAGGGTTATGGTAAATGTCGTTGTTACCTGTTAAGAATATTAGTTGATTTTATGTTATTATCTGAAATATATTGTTTTCTATTTTGAGTTGGCCGATGATATCTACTCAGTACTTGTGCCTTGTACTGACCCCTACTTGTATTTGTTTTCTTTGTTATTTGTGGAGTGCAACAAACGTGTCATCGTCTTCAACTCAACCGCAACTCTAGCCAGTCTTCATCACGTCAGATCTCAGGGTGAGCTAATGCTTCTAGCTTGGACTGGATCTTCTACTTCATGTCTTGATGCCTTGAAGTTCCGGCATGGACTAGCTGTTTATTTATTTTAGCTTCCTAGATATTCTTAGATTTAGTAATTTGAGGATAGATGTTCTTGTGGTGATGACTTCCAGATTTTGGGGATGATAAGTATTAAATTTTAGAAGTTATTTATTGATTTCGTTAATGAGTTTTAAGTCTTCCGCATTATATTCTGTTTATTATGGTTGAAATATCGATAAGAATTGGGATTAGATTGGTTGGTTCGCTCAGATAGTAGGATAAGTGTGGGTGCCACTCGCGACCCGTTTTGGGTCGTGACACTTGTATAATTTTTATGTTTATAAAAAAAATATAATTTCAAAAATTATAAATTATGTTATTTTTACTTCTCACTCGGTATTCAATATTCACATAATTACATTAAATATCAATTAAATTTAAATTTGCACACATTAAAAGATAAAACGTGTTGCTAAAGGCAATTTTGTTACTCAAGAAGATTAAACACCAAAGCCTATTATTAAAAATAAAAAAAATATTTCACTCCAATAGTATACTTTCTAAATTTCAAATCATATCTAAACGGCCTAAGAGTCATTTTCTAGTCTTGCTTTTTTTGGCTTTTTATCCATTCCCTCTTTTCTTTTTGTTTTTTGCTTTCTTTATTTGCTTATTTCTTAGTGCTCACTGCTCACTGATTGAGTTTTTGTCATATTGTTATATTATAATTGAAAATGATGTCAATCAAGTATTCAAAGTCCTACCACAACCCTCTTTTAGTCTTCAAATTCCAATCCCACTTGTGTCTACTTAAATAGACACATACTCATATATATATGCATTTATTTATACCTACAACTAAAAGGGAGTCTCTCCACTTTTTTGGGGGAGGGAGTGAAAGGTGATAGAAAAAAGACATTAAAAATTGAGTTTGTTGTGTAGTATGAGGGTTAGGGGGGAAACTCAAAGATTTATGAAATAATGCTAGCTACATACTTAATACATTCAAGTCAATGTTTATGAAAAAGTTCTCGTAAAATTTCGTTTTACATTCTTATTTTTTCCTTTTTTCTAATATGTCACTTTGTCATTGACTATTCACATACGAAACTATGTATCTACTTTGGATTTTTTGATAGGTATATATGAATAAAGTTGAAAAGAATGTATAAGTTATGTATATATTAGTTATGTTTACATCATTTTATGTAATACTTGATTTGTTAGATTAAAAACATGTATTGCATATTTTTTGTAAAAAATAAAATAAAATTATGTTTACAAAATATCCAAAAAAAAAATTTGAGGGGCAGTTATGTTTTTACCATGCTAATGAATACATTAAATTTTTTTGCTTATGATATTATGATTTCTTATATATTAGTTATGCATATCATAATACCACACGGAGTGTATAACCAATATATATTAATATACCTATCACTAATGTAAAACCTTTTTTTAAAAAAAATTCAACCTACCAAGTGACCCTAAGTAGAATGTGCTTAATGACATGATATGAAACTATTCTCTCTGTTCCATTTTCACTGTCATTTAACTTAAGAAATTTGTTTCAAAATAGTTATCACTTCAAAGCTTCAAGATTAGAATTGATTTTCTAAATAGACCCTCAATATTAAAAAAATATGCACTATATTTATGATTAGAAAACTAATCTATCTTTATTAAACAGGGATAAACTTAATAAACTATACTTTATATTTTTTTATCCCAATTTATATAACTTTCTTTTAGTCATTCCAGAATAAAGATGCGTCTTATATTTTGTAATACTTTAACTTTAGAATATCCATCTTATCCATCTAATCATATAAATATTTACGATTTATATTAAAACATAATTTTAAAAAAAAATATTTTTTTTTTAAAATTGATATTAAATCAAATTTTTAAAAAAAAATATTTTTTTTTAAAAATTGATGTTAAATCAAATTATATCATATTGATTACAATGAAAATGAAAATTTATTATTGTTTTAACAAGTGGGCAAAGGGGTTAAAAAACCATTAAATTGTGGGTGGAGGAAATAACAAATGAAAGAAAACCTTTGATATTGATGTGCCACTATTATCATAGTTGTCACACACTCACCAAGCAGAATGTACCACACCTATTTTGCTCCCCAGACAGACACAACTTGTATTCAATAGTGATACAACTATGCAGTATGCTTGTTTGATAACACTTGGAACACAAGATTCTGGGACCATACAACATGTGTCAAATACTCTATCCTTTTTAATTATTTTTTTTATTTTGATTAAATATGAAATTTAAAATTAAATTATGTAATTTAAAATTTAAAATATATAAATATTTTGAAATATCTTTTAATCTTATGACACGTCGTTCAGAGGAGGACCAACAGAAAAACTATATATGTACCAGAGGTAAAATGGTCACTGAAAGAGAGGAACCACAAGAAAAAAAAGGTCTGATGAACAAAAGAGGACACACAATAATAAGTTATTTTACTAACTAGGCATATATGTTGGGTTTTTGAATTTAAAGTCTGATAAATAATTTCTTAATAGAAAACAGTCAAAACACTTTTCTCCTTTAGTGAGCTTATTTGACATAGTAAATTTTGAATCACAGATTGAAAAGACAATTGTAAGGTAAATATTAAAAGGAAAAACTGCATCAATATTATGTTTATTATTATTATTAGTATCTAAATTTTTTAAAATATTATGTATCTTATCACTAATTAAGAGCTTTCTATCATATATTGAGGAAAATACATCAAGAGTCCGTTTGAATTTGCTTAAAAAAATAACTTTTAAGTCAAAAATAAAAAGTCAAACTGATAGTCAAAAAAATAAAAAGTAGGGAGAGACCTAGTTTTGATTTTTGACTTATTTTACGTCATTTTTTTACCTTGCCAAACACTTCATAACTTATTTTAAGTCATTTTTGACTTATCAAACACATTAAGAAATCAAAATCTGACTTAAAAATAGGTTTGATCAACTTTTAAATCAATGCAAACACCCTCTATGATACATGTAATTTTGCTATTAGTTACACTAGAATAGGGGGAAAGAGAGAGGCGAGCAAAATGGGGAGGAGATGAGATCTCATTATGTATCAAATTTACATGTCAATATATCATATATATATGAGAGAGTGGCGACCCATATGGGAGAGAAGCGAAGGAGGCGGGCGAGATTTGTTAGATATTCTAAATACATGCAAATCAACTTAGATACAATGTATCTAAAATAAATAACACCTAATTTTGACCTCATGTGCTATCTTGACTCTATACGTATCTAAACGTTCTGGATGCACCAAAATTTAATAAAAACGTAATATTACAAATTAAAATATATCTAAATAATTAACTCCTGAACTAATGAATATACGGAAACGTTCTTAGTAAAAGACTAGTCAATATACATATTCTAAACACTAGTCAATATACATAATTTTTTTTTCTTTTTTACATCCTACAAATACAAAAAGGAAAGGATTGACTTAGGTCAGGTAATTTCTGGCCTGTTTGGCCATGCGATATGGTATCATGATATGGAATCATGATATGGTAGCATGATATGGTATCATGAGACGAAATTTAAGCTTTGTTTGGACATACGACATGAAATTTTGGTGTTGTTTATTTTCTTATAAACATAAAACTCCCATAAGTTCTAAAACTATTAAAATAGCCCCAATTGTTTATTCAATATTATCAAATCAACAAAAAATTATAAAATCGTATGATAAATTATGACAAAGTTATTTGTTGTCCACTTAAATAATTGTTTCATCAATATATTTGAGTAAAAATGAAAATCCTTTCACGGCTCTTCAAGATTTTATTACTCAACAATCGTGAAGTGTGGTATGTTAGTGAGAATAATAAATTTTATGTCGGTGAGAATAATAAATTTAAAAAGTAATGATGTGATAATAAATTTTATTTACATGTGCAATAAATGGTTAGTAGTTATAAATGTGAGGTCGTTTTAATAAAATATAAACTCGTGAATCAATTTTTATAGTAAAATATCTCAAATCATGATATGGTATCACCATGTGATTCTATATCATGATTTTTTTGAAGAATATGATATCATGAGATGAAATCAGCATAAAATAACATATCTAAACGCTGTTTCCATCTCACAATACCATATCATGATATAATATCGCATGACCAAACACCTACTTAGACAAAAGGACAGGTGAGGGGAGAACATTAATGCTAAAAAAGAAAAAGTACAACTCATCCAACGCTACCCCACTTCTCCTACCTAACTTATAAAATTATTAATGACTGGTTGTATTACTGTATATATAAATGATATATCATCATTTTTCTTCCCTTTCTTTTACCAATTTTTTTTTTTTCGGTTGCAAAATTTTCAAACGACTAAATTAATATACCAACCAGTCAACTCCATAGTTTAAAAAAAAAATATTCTAATAGAAAAGTACTTGTTTTCACTCGTTCTCTCTATATTTTCATTATAACCATTGGGGATAGTGCTATTTCTACGTGGGCGGAGGAAGGGGATGTTTTCTAGTTTTTTTTTTTTTCAAATTTACCTGATGTTTTTTATTTTTTGATAGTCAAAATAAATTAAGTTTGATCAATAGTTTGAGTCTGAAATTTTAAATTTTTTAAAATGAAATTTATATATTTATAAATTACGTAAAAAGTGTCATAAGTTAAAATAATTGATAATTAAAAATATTTAAAAGATTTATGAAAAACTTACGATAAAAAAATAGATTTGTTTGAATCTTGAAATTTGAAAAGTGTCACTTAGAATGAGACAGTGAAAGTATATGTTTGCTATATCTTTAGATAGGGCATGCAATCTTGTATTGTTTTAATCGATTAAGTTAACAGACTAATTAACTTAAGTCTGTTACTATTGTTTTTTCTTTTAATTTTTGTGAACCAACTTATTTGATTGTTTATATTGATTAACTGATTTTAATTTTTCAGGTTGAGTTCCTTGATTTTTGTTTTCTATTTTTTTTAAGAATAGTCTCATTAGATATTTTTCAGAAGTAAAGATGATTGCTAAAATATTGTTATAAGAAAAGTAAAAATCTTTAAACTTAGTTAATACTAGTATATTTAGGCCTCTACTTGAGTAGTAATATTCGTGTGAATACGTATGCATTAATAAAAATTAGCAAACGTCTTGACACTTAAGCTCTAAATATGACTCTATCGATAGTACATTGTTATGATTCTTAATTGATTCATGTGTCATGTGAGGTGATGAATTCTTGTGTACTATTTCATGTTTTAGCCTTTAGTTTAGAATTTGATTAACATATTATTGAAGTGGAATAAAAAGTGTTATTTTAATAAGAAGATGATAATAGATCTTCTTTAATATGTTTTATGAAATTTACTCTTTTCAAATCTAATACCACTAGTTATATATTCTTTTGAGTTTGTAATCTTTCATTTGGTAGTTGTAGCTTTACCTTGATCCTTCTATTGAATTCCTATTTTTTGCACCCTACTTTTCAAAGTATGGTAGCAAAGACGTGTGATAAAGTTGTAAAATGTGAAGAAAGGAAAGGGTCAAGTATAAAAGTTGACTAATATAATAATTATTTTGAAGTGCGATAGATTGGAGTCTAGGCTTCTAAATATAGATAAGAAAGTAAATGAGTTTGACTTTTTTTAAGTACAAAGAGAAAGGTCTGTACTCTGTTACGATGAAAAAGTCCCTCTTTGAAAAAAAATGTGACATGCAAAAAGTAGAACGCAAAATGCTTTATATATTGGAATGCATTCTTGATGAGATGAAAAATACTAGTGAAAATAAATTAGAAAGCAAAATGCTTTCTATAAATGAATTAGAATGCATTCTTCATGAGATGAGAAATACTAGTGAAAATAGTTGATGAATAAAGGATTGAAAAATATTGATGAAAATAAAGGGAGTAAAATAATAGGTGATAAAATCTAAAATAATATGTGCGCTTAGGAAAGTGTAAGTCACTATTAAATAGTTTTTCTACTTGTCCCTTAGCCAAGGTTACAATCCATCAAAGTTCTACCTGATTCTATCTAATCAAGACTTAAATAAGTGGAGATCTACATAATGGACAAATCTATGATTCTTTGAACATACATGTGAATTCATTTGTGAGTGCAAAAGTTGTGCTTTGTTGATGAGTCCTTAAATTAAATTTGATTTATAAATGGAGTATGTGACTGTTTTTTCATGTGAAGGCACTTGTTTTCTACAAGTAGATAATGTTACAAATTTTCTTTTACAGACTGTATAAGTTTTAACTTGATAAGATTGTGTATGTTCTTGTAATTAAGAGATCAAAATTTTTATTTGAAAAATATATCTTGCATAATAATCAAGAGTAATACTTATATAGATTGTATGTCATGGTATTCTTTAAGGAGCTATGATAATAAGTTGTTCGGAAAGGAGAAAAGTATACTCCAAATTATTATAAATATATCATAAATAGAATGTAGATACCATCCGTCATATTTTGGGACATTGGTACATCTCTCGTTCAATAACTAGAGCATATATACTCTTTATACTAAAGGACATACATGTGTCATAATCTTATCAATCGACCCGACATTTATTAAATATCGGATTGACGGAAAAGATTGCACCACATATCCCTATTTAGTCTTCCGCTAGAATGAAGGACATATATACTCTAACTTTGAACGACAGGAGCACCATTAATGTCTCTTAAACTGATGAAGAATATTTGCATACTATTTACGATAGTTCAAAAATAAATTTATCTTTTTTTCAAAAAGTTGTTTAAGGACGAACAATTTATATGCGAAGTTGCTATATGAGCTAATTTGTATGCCCACTTTGTCAATTTTAATCATATCCCTTTTGGATTTTTCAATCAATGTTGATTTTGTTATAACCATTGAAAGTGAATGGTTTTATGCAGACTTGAGTCAAAAGATTTTCTTTCTCTACCAAATCTTAGAAATTTAATTAATTTTTTAAAAATACAGTTGGATTAGTACTATCCCTACATAGAATATTTTTAAAGCATAGTATAATTTGTTTGAAAATGAAAAAAAAAAAAGTTGTTCTTTGTGGATTATCCAAAAGTACCTTCTTATTATTTAGTAGTAATTCTGAATAAATCATTCTCTTTCTTGCTTTTCATTTTATCCATTTATTTTTATCATTCGACATCACCTGATCCAAGAGAGTAGAGACAACTCTTAAAGAATCAAATTACACAAATAGTATTTAAAAAATAAATTTTTTAATCATCTATTATCATTGTTATTCTGATGATGCACTGCATGATTTCACGTGTTTAATTATTTAATCCTGAGTGTTTTATTATTTAAGTTTTTTAATTCCCACCAGCTTGAAACCTCCAACTATGAATAGTTCAATTATTATTATTAATATTCTCTCTCATAATCTCTATCTTACGTATACTCCAATTTCATTTTATCTTTAGAGTTAATAATTTGATAGCCCTTTAAACCTGATATATTTATTAAATGCACATAAATTATGAAAAGTTTTAGTTATACTATCAAACCTGAAATTTTATTAATAGCCTTTTAAACCTGATATTTATTAAATGCACATAAATTATGAAAAGTTTTAGTTATACTGTAAAACCTGAATTTTTTTAATAGCCCTTTAAACCTGATATATTTATTAAAGGCACATAAATTATGAAAAGTTTAGTTATACTAGAAAACCTGAGTTTTTAAAATTATTTATTATCATAAACTATGAGAAATCTTAATTACATTTTTCTAAAATTTTACAAAACTAGTATAAACGTATTTCACGGTAACGTTTTAGGATATATATTTTTTTAAAAAAACTAACAGCATTAGGTTGATATACGTTACTGTAAGTAACGTTTTACTCCTAAAACGTTATTTTCAGTAACGTTTTACTCCTAAAACGTTTGAGTAACGTTTTAGGAGTAAAACGTTACTTTGAGTAACGTATATCAATCTGACGCCATCAACTTTTAAAAAATAAAATATATCCTAAGACGTTACTGTGGAATACGTTTATACTAGTTTTGTAAAATTTTAGAAAAACATATTATTTTGGTAAATGACTTTATATAATGGCTTAGTTTGGTTAAAACCTCCTAATATCTCACATGTGACAATACCCTACTTGGTCTAATTAATACGATATGTTTTTCTTTATAGCTAATTCCAGAAAAAATATTCCTAGTTATTTGATATGGTTTGACTTGGCTTAGCACGAAGTTTAAGAGTGGCTTGGTCTAAAATAATTTCTAAATATTTGTGTGACTTAAATCATTTCATTAGGGATAAAAATAGAAATTTTGAATTTACATCTGTAATTTTCTTTTGAAATTAACTAAAAAGGAAAGTGAATTATATAAACTTGAACGGAGTAATTTTTTGTGTGATGTGGTAAATAGTTTTAAAAACTCATGATTGATAGGATACTGAAATATCTCTCATAGTTTAGGAGGGTAAATAGTTCCGAAAATCATGTTTGAGGAGGTAGTTATGGCTTCTCGCGATTTAGACGTGCATTCAATAAAATATACCAAGTTTAAGAAATTGTTTAGTAGTTGGATAGAGTTATGAGTATTAGTTACGTAAGTATTAGTTATACATGTATTAGTTGTGTAGAGTTTAATTATATTTAGTTATGTAGGTATTAGGCATTCATGATTTAGTTATGTAGAGATTAACAATACATTGGTGAGCTAATTTCATTCCTTAATTACAAAAAAAATCAGTGAGCTAATTTTTATTTCTTAATTCCAAAAATAATAATGAATTAATATGTTTTATAGCCATTAAGATAACCAACTATATAAATAACACATTAAAATTAAATAAATGCCAATAGCTAAAACAATATAGTAAATAAAAAATAACTAAAAGTAATTTGATGAACAAAAATTAGCTGATGTCTTTCTTGATGTCTGGCTCATTGGCGACCAACCTGTCACCACTTGAGTCAACATTTGTGACATCTCCATGAGGCGGTTGCTCTTCTTGTGCATTGGAATTCCTTGATCTTGAGGGTTGACATACGTTCTAGTAAGACGTCCTCAAGCAGTTCTATGTGGAGGTATGATCTGAAAGATATACGTAAGCACGAGTTAGAAGAAATATTCATAGAGTTAAGCTCTATCGCACGAAAAGAATATGAAAGAAGTGTGATACTTCCTAAATGTCGCAACCTTCTAATAATAGATGTGACGCGCTTCACACCAATAACTAAGACTCTACGCACACGAATTCATAGACAACCTAAGACTCTGAACTCTTTGCTCTTATACAAAATTTTTCAGCCCCAAATCTACATCCTATACGCGACTAGCACTCGAGAATCATTTTGATTCCAAGCGAACCCTTGACATAGTTACATGACCTACATGACATTAAACAATATGTGAGAGCTTAAATAGGTGAACAATTGAACATTTAAAAAAAGTTTTAAAATACTGTCATTTGCAAAATACTTAACATGAACCATGAGTTAAACAGAACATCTTGAGAAAACAATGGAAAATATTTACTCAATCTGTGTACGGAGCCTCTAACAACGTGAGATGGATGACGGGGAAAGACCCACCACAGCACTACTAACTAAAATGAATTGGAGTCGCCTGAAAGCAAAGTGGCCTCACCAAATGTTGTTTGTTAGTGGATAATGATCTCTGCGATCCGCCTTGATGATTCTAAATATATGTATCTGCATCATGAAAAGATGCCAGGTAGAATAACGTCCACATATTGAATGTACTGGTACATGAAAAGGTTAAAGTAAACAATAATCTGGCTTTGAAAGACTGAAATAACATATCTGAATTAATACATATATATGAAGTGAAAAAAACCATTTAAGCTTTATAATATAATATGCAATGAAAATAATGTACTTTACTTGTGGGGAGTTTCTCTAACCGACAACCATTACCATGAGCCTAGTAATGCTATAATGTTTCACTTTACGTTGCTAGGGTCACCTTATACTTTGTCAGGGTATAGGATGATACTGTAACTATGATCTATCTAATTGGTCTTCTCAGAGGCAATGAGGAGTCGCATGAAGAGTCAATGTTATTCTATCCTACGCTGGCTACATTGTTTTATGGGATTTCCGAATCATAAAAGACTCTAACCTAACTCGATACTCAATACTAATTCCAAAATAATAGATATAACATTATGCTCAATTCACCCATTACAGGGAATGAATTTCTTAATTAAAATACTTTTCAAATATTAGACATGTTTACATTCTTGAAAAAATGTATTTGTGAACTTATCTTTCAAGTTCAATAATCAACATAGATACATAAGTATACATTTAATTATATAAATATCATTGAAAACTCTTTAAGTGTTTATTAAACAAGAACTACATAAGTATACATTTAGTTATATAAACATCATTGAAAACTCTTAAAGTGTTTTTAAAATAAGAACTTCCCTCTTAACTTACTTTGACTTTGAAAATGTGAGTTTAAGAATGGTGATTAGAATATGTATAAGATTCTTCAATGATTAATAGAAGTTAGATAGTTGATAATATAACACCTAATTTTACAAGTCTTTATTTTACTCCTACAATATATTTTAAGGTCTTTTTTTGTATTTTTGTTTTATATTTTTATATTTTAGGTTGTTTGTATTTGTTTGTATTTTTTTTATCGTCCCAAATGACAATTTTCATTGAGTTGGGTTGATTTAGACGAAATTCTGATAACCCAATCAATATTGACCCGATTTTATAAAAATGGTCAAGATTGAATCTCAACCATTCATGTTATATTGATCCCTGGGTTCTTATGGGACACTACCAAAAACTACAAAACTTCAACAATCAAAAAAATTTATTTAAATTTTATTTTCCCCTTGCTTCCACCTACCACATGCCGGCAACCACCACTGTCGGACGTTCACCACCCCTTGGCCGGAAAAATCTCCAAAAATTTTACCATTTTTTTCTTTCACCCTTCTCTACACAAATCCGTAAACCACTCATGTCAATCTTCTTCTTTTTTTTAATTTTGTTTTTATTTTTTATTTTTATTTTTCTGCCTTAGTTTTTTGTGTTTGTTCTTCAAAATAGTTAGATGTTTGAATTTTGTGTTAGTGGAGTGATTTTGTTTTGATTTTGTTTTGATTTTTGGGTCTTGATCAAATGAGTCTATATTTTGGACCTATTTTAAATTTTCAAAAGGTTCATTTAGCTATTATTTAATTAAAAAAATGAGTCATATAAAAGGGTAATGCAGTCTTTTAATTATTCTTATCTTGAAAAAAAAATAAAAAAAATTATTGGTCATCTTGGGTAGTACCTTGAAAGGTAAAGAGTTTAATGCATACATTGACTGCTAAGTTTTTTTAAAAAATGGATGTTAAAATTGACCACCTATTTAAACCTCATTCTTCTTTAATTAAAAAACGGAAAAGGGCCTAAAATATCCTCAAAGTATTGAAAATGGTACAAAATTATCCTCCATCCACCTATTGGCTCCAATATACCCTTTCCACCCACCTATTGGGTCCAAAATACCCTTGTCATCCACCTTTTGGTTCAAAATTGACCACTTATTTAACGGTTTTATATTTAAACTATTTAAATATTTTTTAAAATACGTGGTGCTCAACTATTTGTTATAATTTAACTTATTAGTATAATTTATATATCAATCCATTACCCACCCATTACTAATTAAATTCCTCTTAATAAACCCGTCACATTATTAATGCAAGCTACTGTCAATTGAGTGTTTTTAAAAATTATAGAAGTAAATTATCATACATTCAAGTGGCTAAACAAAAATCACCGATAAACTTAAAAGTCTGACTATGTTCATCTTAATTATTCTTACGTCTCAATTATGTGATGTTACTTCATAGGTAAATTTTTTTCAAAATAATATATTAAAGGTTTTAAATAAATCATAAATATTTATAAAATTATATTTAAAAAAAGTGCATGAATTAATTCGGGATGTATTACTTGTTTACCTTTAATCATAAATTTCTAATTCAATTTTGAAAGAAAGTGTCCTCCTAAATAAGCGGCTCAACCTAAATTTAATTGGGGTTTCGATTCGGACTCGAATAATTTTGGATGTCATTTTCAAGAATCTATAATTTGATCGTGTTTTAGTAGTGTTTATGACGATTTTGATATTATAATTGGATCATTAATTGAGTGAGGTTTAGTTAGTAATGAGTGGGTAGTGGGTTGGTTTAAAAATTATATTAATAAATTAAATTTATAATCAATAGTTGAACGCCAAGTATTTTAAAAAATATTTAAAGAGTTTAATTTTAAAACAATTAAAAAAGTGGTCAATTTTGAACCCAAAGGTGGATGACAAGGGTATTTTGGAGCCAATAGGTGAATGAAAAGGGCATTTTGGAGCCAATAGGTGGATGGAGGGTAATTTTGTACCATTTTCAATACTTCAAGGGTATTTTAGGCCCTTTTCCGATTAAAAAAATAAGGGAAAAATCAAGAACAAAAAAAGAAGATGAATGGGTTTTCTGTAAGTTTTACAATAAAAATGATGTAATTACTAGGTCCACCAGAAGAAAGAAAAAGAGGGAAGATGATGATCCATTTATTGATAAAGTTCATAAAGACTCTGTCATAAACGACTTCATAAACATCAATAACGACGACAATCATGCAATTATGTTACATGAGGTACAAATCTTAGAAACGAACCCACAAACTACTTCAATAACAACTACAATCATGCAACAATGTTTTTCCACTGTACAGGTCAGGTGTCTATGAGAAACGATCCCACAAACTTTAATAACAACTACAATCATGCAATGACATTGCACCCTCAAGTTCACATTGGGCTTTCTACCTTACCTCAATACTCTTACATGTCATTCTTATCTAACTATAAAAATTATGTATCTGATCACTTCAATGATTATAGTACTGTAGATGCCCCTTTGCCTTTGATGACCGAACCTACAACTACCAAAACTCAATCGAATATGAATACACCATGAACAACGAAGGTGTTGGAGATGATTATGGTGAGTATTCTAAAAGTGACCAATATTATGCATTTGATCAGTACATTGTGGATAATTACAAGTCACAATATGACACAAACAACTTTGTCAATGGTGAGACTACTACCTCGAACAACTTCGTCAATAGTGAAACTACTACAACTGACAATTGTGAGACTAATACCTCGAACAACATTGTTAATGGTGAGACTAGTACATCAAAGGAAGATTGCTAACATATATGTGGTTTTTTTTTATCATAATTGGTTAGTTTTAAAGTATTGGTTAGATCTTAGTTTTCACAATTATGATTTAATTTTCTGATGTAGTGTGAACTCTTAAAAGGATGATTTTCTAGAGGTAGCAAATAGTCTACCTCAAGAAAATTTATCCTATTTAGAATCAACAATACATTTGTTATCTATGTAATTGGGATAATGTGTTATATTATTGATTTATTTGTTGACTAAGTAACACATTATGATAATTAAACTAAAAAAAATAAAAAAAGAAGAGAAGGGGGGGAAATTAAAAAATAAAAAATCATAAAAATAGAGAGTAGAAAGTCTTCTTCTAAAAATGAAAAAAATATGTATTTAGCAATTTTTGTGATTAAAAAAAGAAGGAAAGATCATTTTCATATCTATATGTTTTACCAAGTTCATTTATTCATTAATTTCTTTTACGTTATCAAATAAAATTTGAGTCATTAATTATCAATCTTTTCTAAATATTACCATGTGTTTAATTACAATCCTTGTGTGTATTTCTCTAAAATAAAAAGCTTGTGTGCGGTTACGCTACTAGGCTAAACATTTTTTTAAAAAGAAATTAATAACTACCACAAATTTGCTTTTTTATCTAAAAAGTACTTTAGCTAAACAAGAGTTAGTAAAACGACCGTACTAAAACTGCGGACTCGGGGTGTCTCACACCTTTCCCGATCAATAGAGTTTCTTATTATATCTTTAGTTTCGTAGCCTAAAAAATAAAGAATATTTTCTTTTAAATTAGAAATTATCAGGTGACTTGAAACATATAAAATATAAACTTTCAAGTGGCGACTAAAATAAAATATTTTACTTTTACATTATTTTTTTAAAAAAAGTTTTAAAAAGCTCTTCACATGTTTCCTATTGTAAAAGAAATGGAGGAGTTGTGATAAAAAATAAGAAGAAAATAATAACTCGGTTCAAAAATATAAGTAAGAAAAGAGAATAGAGAAGGAACATTTTACTGGGAGTCTGATTGGGTGTCCTACTAGCTTGTCACCAACCCCATTTTCTACGGTCTGATTGAGCGTTCTACTGGAATTTCATGCCACACCCCATTTATTGAGGGGTTGATTAGGTATTCTGCTGGTGTGTTGTAATAGGCCACATTTATTAGGGTTCTGATTGGGCCCCATGCACCCTAAATTAATTATTTTGACAAGTTTTTCTTGCTCAATTAATGGCATAACCCATTCGAAATTGAATGATTTATTTTCAAACTAATTTAGATTCATAAACCCAACAAAATTCATCAAAACATTTCTTAATTTACACCAAAGAACAACACTCATTTGTAAAACCCACAATTTAACAATCTAACCTGACTTTATATCACACCCTCATTTATCAACTCAGAACACCGAAATCCATGGGAATGCGATGATTGGAACTAACTCGCAATCTGTGGATATTCATTTAACAGACTTATCCAACAATCTTAAGGGGGAAACAATTCTAACAGTCCTTCACTTCTCTACATGGAATCCACGATCAAAATGGAAGAGGAAAGACAAGAAACTGAAGGATACAAGTCCACTTCTAATCGAAATGCAACTCAAAACACTAAAGTGGATGTATCTCACCCAGCTGGCGTAGTAACAACACAAGAGGGAAACAAGATACCACATGAAAAAAATGTAACTGATCAACAGGATACCAACAGAACAATATGAAGATGCCTGCAACAACCTCAACGAATGGTGCACAATCGTCTAATTTTTCCTTTGGCATTCCAGGTAAATCATCTTATCTAACACTTAATGTTACTTCTGGCAAGTTGCAGGCCATACCAAATCAAACAGACACATGTGAGAAACATGGGCAAAGACAATCTCAAAGAAGGAGCAACCTACTCGGAATCAGCAGCTTCCAGGCCAGGAGTTGCAGCAAGGAAACAATGCTTGAAAGGATGCTGAAAAAGGCAAGGAAAATTAAACAACGCACAGGAAAATCATACAACAAGCTCAAAAAAATGAAGAGAATCACAAGGAGCAGCCTAAGGATAACAATAAACAGGGAGGAACAAATTCTATTTACCAAGCCATTCGTGCAAGCATGGAATATCAAAACAATTTCCCAAAGATCTCCAACAATTATACTAGGTATGATCCTAACTCCCAAACAAATAGAACTACTAACCAGGGTAACAATGCAGGCCAGGGCAATGCTAGACCCCCTAACAACCAACAACAGGAACAAAATCACAATAGTGCTAAACCAGACAAGATTAATGAACCAGCCCCATATACTGTTGTTCAATCTTTTGCGGCTCGTTTGAGATATAATCAATCATAGAACGAAATTCCTATTATGTTGAATAATCCTATACACACTACTAGACAGAAATATCCAGCAGTGCTTCTAGATGAAGAGGATTGCTATGTGAAATTAGCTGAAAGTTGTAAGTATACTCTTGTGGGAAAATTCACAAATACCATGCCTAAGATGGAGTTGGTTAGAAAGAGTTTCACCCTTCAAACTCAAATTACTAAAAGTGTGAAGATCACTCATTTTAATTCTAGGCATGTATACATAGATCTTGACAGTGAATTTGACTGTCAAACTGTGTGGATTAATCTAAGGATGTCTATCGAAGGGCACTGATGCGTATTCAAGACTGACTCCTGAAGAAGAAACTCCCATAGTTATTATTTGGATTATTATCCCACGCTTACCATGGCATTTCTACAATAAAGTTTTGTTGACGACTATTTTGGAATCATTGGGGAAGGTATTATATCTTGATTCACCTTCTTCCGAAAGAACCAGAGGTAGCACAATTAGGGTGAAAGTGCAAGTCGACCTCACTAAGGAAAGACCAGAACATGTATGGTTGGGTTTCAAGAATTCCGACCCCAACAAAGAGAGATGGCTTAAAGTATAATATGAAGGTATCCTAGAGTATTACATGTATTGTAAACGCCAAGGGCATATGAACTATGATTGTACTATCAAAAGAAGAGATGAAGATATTAACAGGAGGATGGAACTGGAAGCTGAAAAAAGAACAATTCAAAAGGTGAACAACAATAAGGTGAAGAAAAAACAGAAGAAAGTTTAAGGCAAAATCAAAGGGGGAATCACAACACTGGAAAACAATAGGAGACAAGAAATCAGACACAAAGACATTATGAGTAAGAATTACCAGAAAGGTAGGAACAATGGCAGACCCAAAGGAGAAAACAAACAAAAAATTCAGAGCAATCTAACCCCAAAACAGCACGGAGAGCTCGTTCACCACAACATAAGGAAGCCAATGACAATATGCAGTAGGCAACAGGCGCAACAGGCACAACAGGTATGCAACTCTTCAATTACTATTCATAACATTTTACAGTGATTTAGATATGCAGGAACAAATAGTCCAGGTTCAGGAGATGGACACCTCCAAACACAAAGGTGAAGACATTAAACCACAAAGAACTCAAGAGACAAATAATGTTTCACCATCAACAAATCAAAACAAAAATATGAAGCAACAAAAAACTCAAGTAATACCTTCTAGTAAGAATAAGAGAACATGTATTGACTTATCTCTCCCCACACCCCACCAGCCCCCTATAAATTCTGTTGAAAAAGCTATGAATGCTGTGTTGGTTGTTGAAGTTAATGGAGGTATGGATGGGGGGTGTCAGGAGAAGCCCACTAATCTGCATGAACATGTAGCCAAATGGGGGAAGGGGTTTCAAGAAACTGAAAACACTGACCATAGGCAATACCCTAGAGCCCCAGCTAGCAAGAATTCAAGTTCCAACAATCATGATTTTCAGAAAAATTTCAGTCGAAGGCATAGTGATGATACTGGTCAACTACTGGAAAAAACAGGGATTCAGGAAATTGGTGGTAGTAATGCTAATAATGTTACTGCTCAACATCATCAGGCTACAAATCATACAGAGACATACCAATACTAGGGTGACAAAAATTCAGCTGAGAAACACAATAACATATCACAAGGAAGACCTAGCAAAAAGAAAAGAGAAGCTATCAAAAGAAGGAAATAAAGAGAGTCATGTATTCAGGGAGACACTGATCAGACTCAAGGGGAGAATAGGTCCGAAAAACAATACCAAGGGAACTCAGACTATAATGTGATGAATTCTGAAGATTAATTTGATGAGGATACTCAATCTCTAAATGAAAAGGATGATGAAAAGGATAAGGATGAAACTAGTGCGCATTTGATCAAGGCATTTGGTTCTACATTCCAAAGTGAGTTCCAAACTGAAATTCAAGAAGTCACAAACCAATAAGGTTTATCTCCAAGGGGAAGAAAGAAAGTCAGGCAAAACCTTAACACAGTCACAACAAGCACATATGCAAATGTTAGCAGGCCCAACACCAGGTCCAGGAGTAAAGGTTATTAATGATAAATACAATATGTTGGAATGCTAGGAGCATCAACACCCAAGGTTGTCTGGAAAGACTCCAAAATCTCAAGAAAATGCATAAATTGTCTATGATTGCTATTCTTGAACCATTTGTAGTCAATTCTCATATCAACAAATACAAACTTCTGTTATCTATGGATAATTCTCTTTGTAATAGTAATGGAAAAATATGGCTCTTCTGGACCAATGATATAGAGTGTGATACTTTGGAAGTACATGATCAACATATTACTTGTTGGGCCAAACATGTGGAGCACAAAGAGAAGTTTATTTTTTGTCTTATTTATACTTAGTGCAAGGAACACCCAAGAAGACTTCTTTGGGACAAACTTTTTCACTTTTCCAATATGAACAGCCCATGGTGCACGATTGGAGATTTTAATGTTATAACGTCAACAGAAGGAAAACATGGAGGCATTCCCTATAATATGAATAAAAGCTTGGAATTTATTGATGTCATTGAGGCTTGTGGCCTTATGGATATTGGTTACAGTGGTCAACACTACACTTGGTGCAATCAGAGATCTGCAGAATCAAGGGTGGAGAAAAGATTGGATTGAGTCATGATTAATGAAAATGGCTGGAATGTATGCCACAAACTACTATTTATCATCTTCCTGCTGTAGGCTCGGTCATTGTCCCTTATTAATGGAAATGGAAGAGAGAATAGACCAAAAAGTCAAATACTTTAAGTTCTTGAACTGCTGGACTGAAAATTATAAATTCATAGATATTGTTCAAAGTTCATGGCAAGAGGAAGTATGTGGTGATCCTATGTGGAAACTTCATCAGAAAACAAAAAAGTTGGCTTCTACTTTGAGTGCTTGGTCTAAGAAGGAATATGGCAACATCTTCTCCATGGTTACAAATTATGAAGAACAAGTAAAAAAATGCGGAGGAGAATGTCATTCAAAACAATTCAGAAGAAAATAGAGCCAAACTCCACCTTATTAATGTTTAATACATCAAGTATATGAAATTGGAAGCTTCCATTCTTAAGCAAAAAACTCAGCTTCAGTGGTTCAAAGAAGGGGAAACCAATTACAAATATTTTCACTCTATTATGAGGGGAAGGAGGAGGAAGTTGTTTATCCACAAGATTTGCACAAATGATAATATTTGGGTACAAGGAGATGAAAACATTGCCAAAGAAGCTTGTGCTTACTTCCAAAATATTTTCACAGGCCGGACAAACAGAATCAATGCACAGACTCTTAACTGTATTCCTAGGATGGTTACAGATGAGCAGAATCAATCTCTTCAGCGAATACCTAGTATGGAGGAACTAACCCATGTTGTTTTCTCTATGAATCCAAATTCTGCTCCAGGTCCGGATGGGTTTGGAGGGAAATTCTACCAATCATGTTGGGATGTTATCAACGAAGATGTATGAAAAGGTTGTATAACATTTTTTCTGTGGAAATATTATGTCTAAATTTTTTTCACATGCTTGTCTTGTCCTTCTTCCAAAGGTTGAACATCCTAACAAATTTTCAGAATTCAGGCCCATCAGGTTGAGCAATTTCTCCAACAATCCAAGATTATTTGCTTCAAATTAGCAACAATTCTGCCTCAGTTCATTTCTGAGAATCAGTCGGCATTTGTTAAGGGAAGAAGTATATCAAAAAAACATTATGTTAGCCCAAGAGATCACTCATAGTATCAAACAACCAAATGAAGGCGACAACGTGGTAATCAAACTTGATATGGCTAAGGCATATGATAGAGTGTCATGGTCATATACTTGTTTAGTTTTGCAAAGAATGGGTTCTGGTGAGATGTTTATTGACCTAGTGTGGAGGATAATGAGCAACAACTAGTATTCAGTTATTATAAATGGGTCCAGACATGGTTTTTTCCACTCCACACCAGAGGTCTCAAACAAGGTGATCCGTTATCTCCGTCCCTAATTTATTTTAAGGGCGTAGGTTCTCTCTCGAATGCTCAACATGCTTCATCATCATCAGAGGTAGAAAAATTTTCAAATGGAAATTAGAGGTCCTTAAATCAATCATCTTAGCTTTGCGTATGACATCATTAATGTTCCTCCACCACCAGAGATACTCTTCATATGATTATGAAAACTCTTGCCAATTATGAGTCTGTTTCTGATCAACTCATAAATAAAGATAAGAGTTATTTCATGTTCCCTGCGAATTCACCTTTTGAGGTCATTAATGTAATTGGAGAGATCACTGCTTTACTCAGAAAAGCAGTCCCATTACATATCTTGGGTGCCCCTTTTACATTGGTGGTCAAAGAATTATTTATTACTTAGATTTAGTGGCAAAGGTCACTAAGAAAATTATTGGATGGCATTCAAGAATTCTTAGTTTTGGTGGGAAAGCTACTATGATCAAGCATGTGCTTCAATCTATCCCTATCCATATTATTTTAACTACCTCTCCTTCTATAACGACTATCCGATACATCAAGAGAGCCATTGCTGACTTCTTTTAGGGTTGGGATAAGGAAAAAAGAAAATATCATTGGGCATCTTGGGATACATTGTGTCTTACCCTAGAAGAGAGAGGTATTGGTATAAGATGTATTGAAAATGTGTGCACCTCCCTCAAACTTCACCAGTCGTGGGTTTTCAGAACAAAACATACCTTATGGGGTCGATTTTTGAGGGCAAAATATTGTAAAAGGGACCATCCGGTAGCAAAAAAACTTGATACTAGGCCATACTTGGTTTGGAATTTCATGATTAAAAATAAAGGTATTGTCGAATTACATATTCATTGGAGAATCAAATCAGGCAGCAGTTCTTTTTGGTGAGATGATTGGTTAGGAGATGGCCCTCTTGCTCCTCATATAATCATTTCACTAGTATTAATAATACCATTGTTTTGCACTTCTTAATTAATGGAGGATGGATTGAAACGCTGATACGACAGTGGGTGCCCCCATTAATAGTTCCAAAAGTGTTGAGCACTAACATCAACTTTCAAGAGCAACTACAAGATGAGGCAATCTGGAAGCATTCTGATAACAGACTGTTTTCTTGTTCTACTGCCTGGGAACATATTAGACGCAGGAGGGACAACAACATCATCAGTAAAGGCATTTGTCATAAATACATTCCTTTTAAAATTTCTTTTCTAGTGTGGAGGTCGCTTCGAGGTAAACTCCCTACTAATGAAAAGATTATTAGATTTGGGATGGACGCTGCACAGTGCTCTTGCAGCTACAGTCCAAGTGAAGATGATATAGAACACAATTTTATTTGTGGTAACTTTTCTAACAGTGTATGGAGTTTCTTTTTTGCATCTGCAGGGATCCACCATGATCACACCACAATTCATACACTGCTGCAAAGATGGTGGAATCTGGAGCATAGGAATGAAGTGCAGAAGCTGCTCATTAAATTCCTGCCAATGATCATCATGTGGAACCTTTAGAGAAATAGGTGCGCGGAAAAATATGGAGCAAAACTGTCCAACACAGTTCGAGTTAAATTTCTCATCCTCAATGATTTCAATAATTTTCTCAACACAACTTATCCATACATTCAATGCCCTAACAATTGGAACATACTAATCGGAATGGTGGCATGTTGTAAGCATGAGATTATGATTAAAGAAGTGAAATGGGAGAAACCTAATCAACCTTTTCTCAAGCTTAACATTAATGGTAGTTCTTTCGACAACCCCGAAAAAATTGGAAGAGGAGGAATTGTATGAGACCACCAAGGAAACATGATATACATTCACCATTCCACTGGGATCCGGTACCAACAATCAAGTGGAGATTTAGGCAGCTAGTCATGGGCTAGATTTGTGTATTCAACTTGGATATAAGAAAATTCACTTGGAAGTAGACTTAGAATTGCTCATTTTTTGACTCTCAAATCGGGCTAAACCCCACGGAATCTGCAGCAATACACATTCAATCTCCACAATTTAGTGCAATAATTGGAACAAGTCAAGATTACTCATGTGTACAGAGAAGAAAACAACACAGTTGATCAACTCTCCAAATACAGTAACAACACATATATTATACAACACTTCGACATCAAAAACCAACTACCTACTCTTGCAAGAGGAAGTTTCATTCTGGAAAAGTTGGGCAAGACTAACTTTAGGAGAAAGAAACTAAAAAGGATTAAGAAGCCTCCATGATTGTTTCTTACTTTTATGGTATAACTTTTCTATACCAATTTTGGTTAGGAGCCTATTTAACTAGATTATGCTATTTTGTATGGTCTTTTTGAATAGGATAGTTTTTTATTCTTGTCTTACTTATGTAAAGGGAGATTCTCCCTTATTTGTGATTCCTAGATACTTTGTATTAAGGGGAGTCCTCTCTTCTAGGTGTTTAGTATTCTGGTTTCTCTTTTTTGTAAGGGGATGAGTTGAATTTCCAGTTTGAAAGCTTGACTACTGAACCATCTTAGGATCGGAGGTAAGGTTTATGCCCCCTCCTTGTACTTATTGTTATTATTAACGTTAAGGCCTAGGGGTGTTGCTCAGCCCCTTAACCCCCCTCCAACATAATTAATTTTTTTTTTAGAAAGCATGACTTTATTGATAAAAGAATGAACGAAAAGGGCCTAAATACCTTTAAGTATTAGAAATGGTACAAAACTACCCTTCATCCACCTATTGGCTTCAAAATACCCTTCTCACCCACCTATTGGCTCCAAAATACCCTTGTCATCCACCTTTTGAGTTCAAAATTGACCACTTATTTAACGGTTTTAAATTTAAATCATTTAAATATTTTTTAAAATACATGACGCTCAAATATTTGTTATAATTTAACTTATTGATATAATTTAAATAAATTCACCACCCACCCATTTAAATAAACACTATGTTCATCTTAATTATTCCTTTGTCTCAATTATGTGATTGTACTTAATAGTTAATATTTTTTAAAAATAATATATAAAAGTTTTAATATTTAAAACAAATCATAAATATTTATACAATTATAGTTTTAAAAAAACATAAATTAATTCGAGACGTACTATTCTTTACCTTTAATTGTAAATTTCGGATTCAAGATTGAAAGAGGATCCTATTAAAAATGTTTTCCTAAATACGGGGCTCAACCTTAATGTAACAACCCTAATAAATGAATATGCTAAGTAATGCTTAATGTGTCTAGAATGCCTACGATTAGATCGGGTTCACACGGATTGATGCGCGTAGAAACCAGACCTCTGAACCCTTGCTACATCCAAGCCAACTAACTTGGGTGTTATTTGAGATAGAAAAGGTTGGGTTCAACCATGTAGGGCTCTCGAATACGAAGATTTACTTGAAAAAGTCTTTACCAGACTTAAAAAGGGAAAATCTTAGATTTGGAGGGTCTAGGGGTAAAATAGTTTTTTTCCAGACTAAGGGTAGTATCGTAATTATCCTAAATATATAATTAGTTATTTAAGTAATAAGGTGGAGGGGCATTTTGGGGAGAGAGGACCAAAAATTGGCTCTTGAAGTGAAGTCTTGCTCCACCTGGGTTCGAACCTAGGTGAAAGCAATGAATTAAATTATTTTTAATTTAAGTTTGTAAATTAATGTAATTAATTTATATTTATTATTTATTATCTGATTTAAAATAAAAAAAATCATATTTTTAATAATTAAATAAAAATCTTATTTGACTAAATCCTAAACTAGACTCTTAATCCTAAGAGAACTCTTATCTCCCACGCTCATCTCTCTCTCTCTTACGTCTCTATCACTCTCACTCACGATTCTCTCTGCCAAATAACTTCAAAAAACAGTAGGTAAACCAAAGTTCTTCACACTTGGAGAAATCACAACGAAAATATAAGAAAACAAACGAAATCAATCACGTATGCAAAGAGAAGTTTGTCCGTCGAGTTAGTGTTGACTTAGAGGGGATTCGGATGTGATTTTTGGAGAAGATTTTGGGTAGAAAGTCTAGGTTTGAACGTCATAAAAGGTATGCGTTTTCTTAGTCTTGGTCCTTTTCCCAAGAGACCCTTAAGGCTCAGATGAATCTACTCGAAAACTAGGGTTGTTCCCGTTCTTGTCGAACTCCTTGTCCCTAGTATCCCTTTGATCTCAATGTGAAATAGGTTAGAGATCATGTTGTTGGTATGTTTGCTGGTAAACTTGTGAAATAGGTTAGAGATCATGTTGTTGGTATGTTTGCTGGTAGTTTAAGTATGAAGTTTGATTTTGGTGATAATGTGTTCTTGATTATGTGTTTGGAATTGTAAGCATGTTAAGTTATGTCAACCGAACGTATGTGAAAATGTTTTTATGGTTGAATTTTATGTGCGAATGTTTGTGTAAATAATGAGGTGTAAAAGTGGTGTAATGTTGCTGGATGAAATGGTAATTCTTGGCTAAATATAATCATAAAAAGATTACACTTAAAGATGCACCAAATGATCCACGAAATGCCTTAAGAATTAATGTATGAATGATGATAAAAAGAAACTTAAAATAGTGAACAAATTTTCAGCATTTGGTAGGTTGGGTTCGGCCAAATAAAATGGTGCAAAATGCAATGAAAAATGAATGTAAAATAAGTGAGATCACTAAGGATTGAACCCAACACATCATTACATGAAAGCTACAAAAATAAAATCAACAAAAGATTAAGACAAAAATGGATTGGAAGAGACTATATTTCCAGCCTGCTGGAAATTGTAGTCTCGGCCAACTTTTAAAAAAATGAGCTTCGTTAATTTTTTTAAAAAATGTGAGGTCATTTGGGATTGAAACCATGACCTCACTAAATGAAAATTTCATAAAAATTTCGTGGGAAAAATTCAAGGAAAAATAGATGTGGTGAGTGGGGATTGAACCCACAACCTCTTGAATGGATGAGAGAGTTAGGAGAAAAATAAAGGAGAAAATAAATGTGGAGAGTGGGGATTGAACCCACAACCTCTTGGATAGGTGAGAAGTTAAGAGATAAAATAAAAAAAAATAATGAGCTTGTGAGGGGTTGAACCCACAACCTCCTTGACTTAAACGAAAAAAGAGAGGAGAAAAAGAAAGGAAATATTATGAGATTGATGGGGATCGAGCTAGGGTCCCCGAAATCTGAAAAATGTGATTATCAAGTTTAAAATAAGATTAAGTGTTGTCCAAGGGATTCAAAATCAGGTTCCCTTGATCAATTCCGTATTGACACATAATTCATACGTAAGTAAATATTTAATGAATGCTGCCTCGAAAGATCGAAATCAATATCTTGGCATATCTACAAGATGCATAAGTCTTGTACCACATAATCTTGGGCAAATATGAATCACTTAGACAAACTATGAATGAAGCATCATGCTTGTATGTATAGACCCATAAGTCTAGCATACGTTTAAAAGTAAATAAACCTAAGATGTATGTAATGAAATGATGAAACCCTAGAATGGTTAAGTACGAGTGTAAAATACACTAAATGGCCAAGTGCATTGGCATATGATGAAATTACAATGAAATGATGAAATGAACAATGAAATGATGAAACCCTAGAAGGGTTAAGTAAGAGAGTGAAACACACCAAATGGCCAAGTGCATTGACATATGATGAAATGAACATTCACGTAAAAGGGGTGAGCAACTATGAAGAGCAAATGTGCTAATGATAATAAATGTGGTGACAACATGATATGAGGCTAATGTAAAAGATGAGAGCAATCTCAAATGAGCCTAAGTAAATGTTATCAAAACGTACTCACCTATGAGAGTGCAAAGTTAATGAAGAGACCAGTCTCTATGAACACTCTAATGAAAGTATTGAGATTAACATACTTAATACTAATGATGAGATGAGAAATCATCTATTGAGCTATGATGTCCTCATACTAGAAGCCAGCTTTCATGATGTATGAGTTGAATGTAATGGAACTTTATACTGAGCACCGATAGACTTTCTATGAGCGGTGATGCCTTCTTTCGACAAGGGCGAAGGTTCACGTAACTATCATTAGATGAGACTGTCCGGCATGCCGGGTATGGGTCTCCTTATATCTCCTAATCTTCAAACCTATACTGCAAATATAGGGATATGGCGGGGTTCAATTCCCATGTACGCTAGCATGTTTTGGGTCACTTTGGCCGGTGATTCCACCTCTTTTCGGTGTGGGGTTTCATGACACTGGATTTCATGATACTCACATGATCTATGTCGGTTAAAGTTAAAGTTCTCAATGAATGAATGAGGTCAGCCTCAAATGATGCACATAATGAAACGAATGATACCAAAGATGTTAGGATAGGATAATCAAGAGGTGAGTTAGATTCAAGTAATGACATTAGGTCATTCTAGGTCATTGCACAACAAACTCGATGAAAGTCTTAAACTACATCCTAGGTATAGTTGGTGTTTACACTGTCCCATGAATTAAATGAAATGAAGTACATATGAATGAATAAAGTAGACTTTATGTTTTCTAAAGGAGACTCCCTAATTGAGGTTCCATATGTTGAGCCCTCATTTTTGGGAAGTCTTAATGTCAAGTCCATGATTCCAAGGTCCCATGGCATATGAATGAATGATATGAACAATGTTATGTGTTATATGAATTATGATATGTGCTATGTGAAATATGTTATATGCATTTTGCAAAATGATAAGTTTGATGATGCATGTTACACTCATGGCATGACTTTCCAAATCCAAATTTGGCAGGTCGATTGACTTTCCTAATCCAAATTTGGCAAGTCCACTGATTTGACTTTCCATAAATGATGTTGTTAGGAAAGAGCTATTCTTTCTCATGCATGTCCTTGGTGTGTGCTTGCATATACCCATATTTAGTACAAGTGTGCACTAATTCCATACAAATATCTACTTTTAGGTGCAGACATAGGTGGACGTTAGATCTTACAGTACGACGTTGCCGCTATCCGGACGTAGAGCTTTCATCCGGACTTGGTAGGCCCTCATGCTTTCGAGGCTGTCTACTGTTATTATCTAGCTTAGATGTAGGCATTAGCTAGTGGAGCATGTTCCACTAGTGTTTCATTTCCCATTTCATTTCAGACTTTGTATTGGTGCCGTTTTGGCAAGTACACATTTAATGCAGCTACGAATTATTTCTTTCATTTGATTATCTATATATTAAATGGTTGATTTGTGAACGTCTATAATGTTAAGTTTAAAATGTTTAGCATGAATTAAGAAGATAAAAAGTTCAAATTTTCCGCTAAAATTAATCTAGATGAAGTAAGAATGACGTATGTAGGCTTGTCTCCGACCTCTAAGAGGTCAACGATGCCGGTCTCATCTGGGGTCTAGACTCCAGTCGTAACACTAAATTAGATTGGGGCTTCGATGTAGACTCGAACAATTTCGTCTTATTTTAGTAGTGTTTAAGACGTTGATAGTAGAATTGGTTTATTAATTGGGTGGGATTTAATTATTAATGAGTGGGTAGTGGGTTGGTTTATAAATAATTTTAATAAATTTAATTATAATAAATATTTGAACGCCATGTACTTTTTAAAAAAATATTTAAATAGTTTAAATCTAAAATCGTTAAATAAGTGATAAATTTTGAACCGAAAGGTGGATGAGAACGGTATTTTGGAGCCAATAGGTGGATGAGAAGAGCATATTGGAGTCAATAAGTGGATGGAGGGTAGTTTTGTGCCATTTCTAATACTTCGAGGGTATTTTAGGCCCTTTTCCGAAGAATGAAATAAAACCTTAAGAATTCCTCAAGAACCTATAAATAACAATTTCATGGATCATTTATCGAAAGGAATACATGTTTGGCGTGAGGATAACATATTCATCACTATGAGAAATCTCAGTAACTCTTAGGATAAACCCTTTGGCGAAACAACCTTCGATTCGGAAGAAAATTTGATGAACGCTTTGAGTTTTATCTTTTTCTCCTCTTCTTAAACTCCTCTCAAAACTCTAAAGTGTAAATTGATTTGGGAAAACTGAACCGAATCAATTTATACCCCTAAAAACGCTTAAATCTGAAAGGATAAGTAAAAAAAGCAAAATATCCCTCATATTTTCGTGTAACTTTCTCTAATTAAATAGTCTGACTTCAAACGGGTATACCTCCTTCATACGAGCTCAAAATTTAGCAAATTTGACGGCGTTGGAAAGAGGATTGCAAGACATTTCATTTGATATTTTATGGACCGCCTAAATCATCTTGTGCTAAAAGTTATGATCGTTTGGAGTTGATCTAAAACTCGTACTTACCATAACTTGTCAAAATTTTTAAATTTAGTTTTTCCAATAATGATTCTTTCTAAATTTAGTTCTTTCTATAGCGGGATGTTACATGCAATTATTTTTATTAACTCATTCACTCCATTTTTATACTCATTCAAGTATTAAAATATTGTAAAATTATTTTGTAATCTATTTTTATTTCATACAAAATCCCCTAATTATTTTGTCTCATTTATTGACAATTATTTTAGACGATGTACCATATCATTACATTTATTAAAAAATATTCTAATAAATATTTGTCATTTACACCTACCTACCTGTGAAGAGACAAATCAAATTTAAAATTAGCACACTTTCTACATGTGGTTGACCAAAGAAGGTATTGCTTTAGGTGTTTTTGAAAGATAAAACTAAAAATGTAATATCGACGCAAATATGAAATCAAGTTATTTAGAAAGAAAAATATCGAACTCCAAAAAATGTAGATAACAATTAATAGATATTTCATGCAATATCCCCCAATTATTCTGTCTCATTTACAGGTAATTATCTTAGACGATGTACCAAGTCATGTCGTTATATTTATTTTTAAAAAATCTTTTAAGCATTGTCATTTATACCTACCTACATGCGAACAAACAAATCAAATATGAAATTAGCGCACTTTGTATATGTGGTTGACCAAAGAGGATATTGTTTTAGATGCTTTTGAGAGATAAAATTAAGGAGAAATGGTATGGTGAAACCCTTATACTTGTATCAGTTTATATTTTGAATCCTCTTACTTAATCATTTGTCAACTGAGCCCTTAAGCTCAATGAACACAATTTAATAAATCCCTCTGACCATTGGCTAGGCTGGTGTGGCATTAGAATGTCCGAGTTGGCATAAGTGTGTAACTACACGCTCTTAAAGGCAAGTAAATAACATTTTTGGATTTTAAAAAAATTAAAATTATAAAAGAAATGAGTGTTTAAAAAACAATTAATTAAAATTTCTACTTCTTCACCCACTAACCCATCCTTTTCAACCATTTTCATCCTAAATCCAACCTTTTTTTTCCTTCTTCAGAATCCTTTTCAGTCATTTTCTTTTTTCTTTTTTAAGAAAAGAACTCTTCATCTTCTTCAAACATCAAATTAAGGGCAAGAGGACAACAGAGGAACATTCAGTAAAACAAACTACAAACGTGAAGGATAGAAACAGAGTTTGTCATCTCCAAGTAATTACATCATTTTGTTTTACAAAAGAAAGGGAAAAGACAAGCTCCAATATTGTTCCACTCAACCCTTGTATTTGCACTGCATTCGATGAAAAGACGTCCATATTCACTGGAAAAATCAATTCCCTATTTTTTGCTTACAACTATTTCACTCTCCTTTTTCATCCTTTTTCATCCCAAACCCAATCATTTTTTTCTTCTTTAGAATCTATTAAAAACAATTTATCAAAATTTGGGTATAACTTGAGTTCATTGATTCATCGCGGAGGGAGAAAGAGGTGTTGGTGGTACTCGTTGAAGCACTGAATCGCAGTGAAGTGAGAGAGAGAAGCAGCGTTGGTGGTGCACCCCAGAGACCACTGTTTCACAGTGAATTAAGAGAGATAGTGGCGACACTGGTCAATGTAGAGGAGAACGAGGTAGGTGAGGGTGCGAGTTCATGGCGGTGAAGAGGTTTTTCGGCCAGATCTGGTGGTGCGATGAGTTAGGTTGAGGTTGGAAATGGAAAGGAAAATGGTGATAGTGGCGCTGGAGATGTAGACTGGTGAGGGAGAGAGTATATCACTTTCACCGGTAAAAATGGCGACGGCAGCAGTGATGACTTTCTTTGTAGATTTTGGGTGTGAAACAGGGAAATTGGATGTACGGAGTTTTCATTTTTTCCATTATAGATCACCAAAAGCTTCACCACTGTTTTTACTCATTAAACAAACATATCAATAGATCAAACAAAACACATAAAACGTATGAAAATGCAAAACATGAAATCGGAGTAATGAAGCTGACAAAAAAGTTGAACAGAAAATGGTGAAATTATACTCTAAAGAATAAATTAAAATTTTATTATTTTACCTTTTATTAAATAATTTTAAAAATAGTTATATAATAATTATGACATGTCATAATATATCTGATGTGGATATGACATGTCATTTATGTAAAGGAGAGTGAACTATACACATGGTTGCAAGTACTTAAAAATCTCGTTTTAATTGAGTCTAAGAGTTCAGTTGACAAAAAATTAAGTAGAATGGTCCAGAATACAAGTTGATACAAGTTTAAGGGTCCATCAGACCATTTCACCTAAAATTAAAATTGTAAAATCGGCGCAAACATGAAATCAAGTCATTCAAAAAGAAAGATATCAAAATGTAGAAAATGTGTAGTACATGGAATAACAAATAATAGATATTCCATGCATGATCCTGTAATTAATTTGTCTCATTTAATGGTAATTTATCTTAGACGATATACCGGTAGTGTCGTTACATTTATTAAAATAATCTTATAAAAAATTGTCATTTACATCTACACCTACCTGTGAACATACAAATCAAATTTGTAATTAACACACTTTCTGTGGTTGATTAAAGAGGCTATTGTTTTAGGTATTTTTGAAATAAAACTAAAAATGTAAATCGACGCATACAAATCAAATTTGCAATTAACACACATTCTGCATGTGGTTGATTAAAGACGGTATTGTTTTAGGTATTTTGAGATAAAACTAAAAACGTAAATCGACGCAGATATGAAATCAAGTCATTCAGAGAGAAAGATATCAAATTGCACATGGGATGACAAATAATAAATATTCCATGCAATATCCCCCAATATTACATTTATTGGTAATTATCTTAGACAGTAAATGAGATCGTGTTGTTATATTTATTTTTAAAAATTCTTATAAATATTTGTCATTTACACCTGTTAACAGATAAATCAAATCTGAAATTAGCACACTTTCTGTATGTGGTTGACACCAAAGAGGGTATTGTTTTAGAAATCAAGTCATTCAGAAAGAAAGATATCAAATTGCACATGGGATGACAAATAATAAATATTCCATGCAATATCCCCCAATATTATTGTCTCATTTATTGGTAATTATCTTAGACAGTAAATGAGATCGTGTTGTTATATTTATTTTTAAAAATTCTAATAAATATTTGTCATTTACACCTGTTAACAGATAAATCAAATCTGAAATTAGCACACTTTTTGTATGTGGTTGACCAAAGAGGGTATTGTTTTAGAAATCAAGTCATTCAGAAAGAAAGATATCAAATTGGGGGCGGTACATAGGATAACAAAAAACTTTAATTGAGTTGGTGTTTTCAGAAAATATTATTTAAGAATCAGGCACAAATGCCTTTGTTATCCTTGAAGGAAAAAAAGAAGAAGCACAGGTCACAGCTAAACGTAACTAAAATTGAAAGCTATTAAAAGCTTTGAAACAAAATAGGTTTTAGTCTTGACAAGGATAAACGTTGAACTGCATTATTGTGCAGGAGACCCAAATAAGAAGCTGATCTAACCCAAAACAGTTTTCTTTTGGTGGAAAACGATAGCATAAACTAGGATTATAACACCAATGGATTCCTCTGCTCACTGTCGAAACAAAAATGTTTTTAAACATACAGTAAGTGGGCTGGGAACTTCTTAACGAATTTGAGCAAAAAATTTGGCTTAAAGGAAGAAAGAAAGGAACAAGTCTTTGGTCTCCATATTTCATCAACTCTAATTGTTTTAGTCCAAATTTGATAAAACAGAAACCAGATAAATTGTGAATCTAATTAATTGTTTAAGCTTCTTAACTTCGACAACAAAAAATAATTATTTAAAAGAGAAATACTTTTTATTAAATTGTGATCAACTTTAAAGGAAATAAGATGCGTACTTAATCGAAACTCTATTTTTGGTAAACATAACTTTCTAAATATTTATAAAAAAATTGAAAAATTGTATAACTCTATATATTTTAAATATATAGAGATATATCTTAAAGAAAAAAATATAAAAATTGCATTGAAAATGATTTCAAATGTATTTTTGATTTGTTCAAAATAATATTTCAAATTGTTTAAAATTTAAGAAGCTTAAAAATTAATTAAATAGTAGAGGGCCAAAATTGGGCGTCAATAATTGCCCTTCGTTTGCTTAGGATGGATGAAAGAAATCTGAGGCAAACGAAATTGACAACTCCAATTTCGTCCGACCACTAATTCATCTTTTTCGAAAGGGAAATGGTAATGAATCTGAGGAAATATGGCCGAGCTCTAGTATTGAGTTTACTACTTATCTCAGGTCATATGAGAATCAGGTCACTAGTAGTTCGATACGCTTGATTTAGCACACGATTTTCAAAGAAATGCAAAAGCTATTTTAGTGTCGAAGTATGGGGAGACCAAAAAAGCTCGAGAACAGAGGGATTACAAAATAGTTGGAGTACAATCGAGTTTTCAACATTAATTCTGCCTACATATCCCTAAACTTAGGGAATTAGACTGCTTGTAGTTTGACTCAATCGGTTGAAAAGGAATTTTGTTTTTGCGGATTTAACCTTTAGCTTAAGGATGAGTGACAAATGGGTTGAGCACGGAAAAGAGGCATGCAAACATCTCACTTATGAATGTGGGGGCCCTTTACACCCATAGGTAAGAACTTACATGGACATAACTTCCAAAGCTCTAGGTGTATTGTCACTCGAATTGAAAATTTGCCTCTGGTGAGAGTTGAAAATTTTCACTAAAGGCGAAACTGAAACTATTAAACCCAAGAAAATACCCACATGCCTTAGGATAGGAATGTGGTTTAAAGTCGCTTCTCAACTCGTGTCCTAAGAGTTTGATATTCTTCTTCGGACTATGCCCCAGTTCGCTGCTAAGAAAAAGTTCCACGCTGTGTTGCATCCTATTTGACGTAGTCCACTTTGTTTATTAAAAAGTCTAGAAAAGAGTTATCAGTGGAAAATGTAACACAAATACAAATATAATTTGTGGAAACCTGGTATAGCATGTCATACTGAAGGAGATGACTATCCAATTTCAAGTGTAATTCTCTTGAAGGAAGTGCCAATCCAAAATAGTGTGCCAATTAGAACTATGTGATGATTCAATAATAATTTTTACTTGTGAAGTTGAAGGAAGTGACACTCCAATAATAATTTAATGTGTCACGTTGAAGGAAATGACACTCCAACAATATCTTAACATGTCACGTTGAAGGAATTGACGTTCCAATGATAATTTAATGTGTCACGTTGAAGGAAATGACACTCTAATAACAATTTAACGTGTCACGTTGAAGGAAGTGACGCTCCAATAATGATTTAACGTGTCACATTGAAGGAAGTGACTCTCCAATAATAATTTAACGTGTCACGTTGAAGGAAGTGACACTCCTATAATAATTAACATGTCACGTTGAAGGAAGTGACACTCCAATAATAATTTTAATGTGTCATGTTAAAGGAAGTGACGCTCCAATAATAATTTTAACGTGTCACGTTGAAGGAAGTGACGCTCCAATAATTATTTTAATGTGTAATGTTGAAGGAAGTGACACTCCAACAATAAATTAACATGTCACATTGAAGGAAGTGACTCTCCAATAATAATTTAACATGTCATGCTGAAGGACGTGACACTCAAATAATGATTTAACATGTTACGTTGAAGGAAGTGACTTTCCAATAATAAGTTAGCGTGTCACGTTGAAGAAAGTGATGCTCCAATGACAACCCTATGATAAAAAACATCTCTGGTTGTCATTAAAACTTTGTCGTCCCTGCGCTCATTGAAAATTTGTTAGAAAGAACAAATAAATTAATAAATGTCAAGACTTTTGAACGAGTCATGAAGATCTGCTAACCTCAGAGAACGCGGGATTCTGGAAGAACTTTTAACTTTGAAAGGAGGCGCTAAAGACCAACTAGGGATCTCATACGATATGTGTCCCTACTTTGAATCTGGAATCTCTTGTAAAGAGAAGATTGGTTTGATAAAGTTTATCTTTGAAACTTAAAGTTGACGGAGATTTTGAGGACTTTAAGCGATTTCAAAAGTTGCCTTTGTTTCCAGTCCAAGGGTACTTAATTGAAATAATTTGCACAAAATGATGGATGACTAATTCAAAAACATGCCTCAGTTTCCTCTTAGGTCCGTGGTTTGAAACAGTAGGAAGACCGAATCTTTATATAGGATTTCCTACGTATCTTGTTGGAACAAGAAATCAGGTCTGACGTAGTTCGAACATAAAACTTAACAGAATTTAAAGAGAACGAAAAAATTGTCAGATAAAAGGCAAGGTAATAGAGGGCAAGACTCGTTAACGTAAAATATAGGATAAGAGTAAACTTGTCGAACTGGATCCTCGGTGTTGAGAGTCGTTCCTAATAAAATCTTTAGATAAGGACCAGTGTGTGTCCTTTGTCTAGTGAATTCTGGGTTGATATTTCAAAAATCGAAAAAACCTTTTGAAATTTTGACTTCAATTCTGACGACTCTTGCAAAACTCAGATATAATTTAGTAGCAAAAAATTAACAAAGTAAAAGATAAGTTTTCAAATGATGTTTTTCAACTTATATTGGTCTGGATAACGTCTTATGGTCTTCGCCATTGTGCCAAGCTATTCCATCTTGAAAAAATATAGAATGTGTAAGTCAATAAATTGAAAGGAAAATTTTAGAAGATGAGCAAGAGTAGAAATCATCTGAGTTATGACGAGGCCACTGTAAGTCGAATGATGTCTTGTAATTTTATAGTTCCTGTATCCAAAGAAAAATTCTTAGTTTTGAGAGACTGATTCATGTTTGGCTTTCCCTTGCCATCCTGATGCTCCTTGGGTATCTGGCTCACTAGCTTGTCTGATCTTGAAATGTTGCTTGATGAAATTTTTGAGGACATTCTCAAAAATTCTGCCCCGGTTTAAATGATAACATAAACTTTGAACTTTTGTAGTTTTTTAGTTGAATTTTTGAGTGAATCTCAAAAATTATGCCCCAGTTGCAACTCTGAAGTGATCCTTGATTCTGGCTTGTTGAATAAAGCTCTCGTTCTCGTAAAATTTTGAGATCCTCTCAAAATTCTGACTCAGTTTGCATTATAAAGAGAAATAAGAAACTTACAGGGAATATGATCGAGCCGGTGTGGCGCCTACGTATCCCGTTAGCAGGAATAAGGTCAAACGTAGTTTCAACTCTTGAGGATTAACGGGAACAGAAAAAAATTAACTAAGGAATCGACCGAGGCCGACACATGCCACCTACGTATCTCATTCTTGAGAATTCAGGTCGAACGTAGTTCAAATACAAGGAAAAATTAAAAAGGGATAAAGGGGTGATCGAAGACGACATAGGCCGCCTACGTATCTATTCTTGAGAATTCAGGTCAGACGTACTTCATTACAGATGAAAGATACATAAAAGGGAAATCAATTCCAAACAAACGCTTACAAAGAAACAAAGCGATAAAAGTGCGATTGCGGAGAAATGAAACAACAAACTCCAAATGCAAGACTAAAATATGCCAAAGTGCAACTTCCAGGAATTTTCTTCTTTTTTGCAATTGGTCATGCCAACAACTACTCCTTATGCTTAGGTAGTGGATTGGTGTTCACATTCGGTGGAGCTTGAGCAAGTTTTATCACCTTATTGTCAATCAGATCTTGAATTTTATGTTTGAGAGTGATACACCTCTCAGTATCATGTCCAACAACTCCTGAATGAGAAGCACAACGTTTATTTGGATCATACAACTCGGCTGAAGTATTCATAATCTTGGCTTCCACTGGATGAAGTATACCTGCCTCTTTCAATCTCTCAAAAAGTTGAGTCCGTGTCTCACACAATTGAGTGAAGATTCTAGGAGACTTTTTCTCAAAATTAGGATGAGGTGTATTGTTTCGTGGATTTTGCATTGGTCGTGGAGAATGAAATGTTGCTTGATTGTTGCAAACATAATATTGTGAATTAGGACAGCCTGGAGGTGGTTGACGGTTATACGAGGTAGCTCCTCGAGTCATTAACATCATGACTTCTTTCTCCTTTTTCTTTCCAAAGGAAGATGTTGGATACGCTCTATTAGCAAACTGAGATGAGGTGTAACGCATTATTCTGCCATTCTTGAGACCGTCTTCAATCATTTCTCCAGCTATAATAACTTCAGCAAATGTCTTTCCAACCATTGTCACCATTGGCTCATAGTATTCTGAGTCTTGATCTTGAATGAAGTAAGTGATCATTTCTGACTCGTCTATAGGTGGGTGCACCCTAACAGCTTCTTCCCTCCAGCGAATGGCATATTCTCGAAAGCATTAAGTCGACTTTGGTTTTAGCTTGGTAATATAGATCCTATCAGGAGCACTTTCAACATGAAACTTGTAGTGATCCACAAAAGCATTCACTAGGTCATCCCAAGTACACCATTTGGTCACATCTTGCTTAGAGTACCACCCCAAGGCTTTTCCAGTCAGACTTTGATTAAAAAGCTTGATTTTTATCCCTTTGTCATTTCCAACGCCAATAAACTTTTCACAGTAAATTTTTAAGTGAAAGAAAGGATTTCCTGATCTACTATATTTTTCAAACTTTGGAATCTTGTAATCGCGTGGAAGCTCAACCTCGGGAAATGTGCACAATTCTTCGTATCTAACACTCTGGCTACTATCAAACCCACGAAGACCTCTCATAGCATCTTCCAAGAGGAGTATCCTGAGTTGAATTAGTGAGTGAGGCGCTTTGAGTTTGCTGAAAGGTGGCAAAATGATGTCCTTCATGAAACTCAATCAAAGTCGAATACACAAGTGGCATGGGCCCGTTTTGGCGAGCATGAGGTGGTTGATTCTGAGAAGCATCTTGGTATTGAGCTACCAGGAGATTCAGTTCACCAATTTGTCGCTCTAGACGAGCAATGACTTCCATGGATGATTCTGTTGCTATCAAGGCGCTAGGATTGGTCAAGACAGATGCAGTGGGGATCATTTCAGATGAAGCAACTGTGTTGATAGTGGAACTCATTTTTGAACGAGTTATTTTAGTAGTCCAAGTAAGAAATGATGAGTCTGTAGAAATTCTCTTGACCTTAGACCGTGTGAAATATGAATATTCTGACAGCGGGTACTTTGGTGAAGTGAGCAAGTTTGATTACCAACACAAATCAGCCTCTCCTTCTAAAAAAACAACTCAAAAATGAAAGAGTTAGTCCATTAGTCATAATAATCAACCAAAATAATATATAAAACTAATAACAGTTTTTTTTCTTAAAAAAAATTATTCCAAAACTCGAGGAGGGGAAGACTTTAAAAAGTAGTCAAATGGATAGAACTTGATCATATGTGAACTCAAATTTTGACGAAAGAAAGATGTTTGAAAAAAACAAACTATATGATTTGAATAAAGATTCAAATGTTGATTTTGAAAGGTTCAACTGAAAAGCTCTTTTGAGAAACAAAGATGTCATAAAACTGACTACAAAATGACGTAAATTTTAGTAGCGCCGGCTAGGTAGGTATAAAAATTATTTTCAATAAACAACGAGGTCAACGTGAATTTCAATGATGACCTAATAATTTTCTAAAGCTTTATTGAACCTAGAACTTGAGTGATTTTGAACGTATTTTGGTTATGGAGTTAAAGTATTTTGGAAGGTTTGAAAATTGGATTGATGTTCTTAGATATTGGAATGGAATAATGGACCAATTATGCTTAAAGCAAACATATGTATATAAACACATAGGTCAAACAACCACAAATAAAACAAAATCTGTAACATTTAACACACAAACAATATATAATGCCTCCTAACAAACATGTGACCGTTTAAGACAAAGGTAAGCCTAAAATTCGAAGGATGTGTATATCATTTATAAATCGTTCCATTGCCCCAAAAAATTTACACAAAACTTATTAATAAAATAAATGGGGATACACAATAAAGGAGAGGGAAATAAATATCAGTCTCACGCAGGGGTACAATGGTAAACTAAACTAAGCTTCCGTCATCAATCCCGAACTTCTTGATGCTTTTGAATTTCTTCCGGATGAAAATGGTCTTCCTTTGACTTAAACAAATAAACTACTCATAAAATAAAATCCCAACCCCAAGGGACAATGGTACGTACAAATCGACATACATATCCTTCAAATTAAACAAATAGTCGAATGATCGTATTATATTGACTGGCGGTCAATTAGACTCAAGGTGGTCTTCTAATGGTCCCAATACACCTTGGTATTGGGTCGTTTTAGGTTAATGCACCTAAAAAGGTTTTTGTTTTGGATGTTACTTAGTTCACTAAGAGTGACTTTTGAAGGACCGGGAACCTAAGCGGACAACTTAGGCTGAAATTCACGAAGACCATTGGACGCACAACGAACCAATAAATCTATTTCTATTTCTGACAAGGGAATGATTTTCTCAATGGCATGAATATAATCTTCACGATTAGTGGTAGTGTCTTGATTTTCAGACAACCTCTTTTGATGATCCTCAATAAGTGAGATGGTTTTCTTCTTCTTTAAAACCCACGCTTTTAACTCCTTTTCATCTCTTGCAAGGACTTTTTGAAGCTCTTCCATTTTGTCCATATTGATTCTCTCCTCATTTGCGGTATCAAGACATTGTTGGGCAGCAGTAAACAACTCTTGATGAGAATCCCTCGTTATCTTTTCAGAAGTGGACAACCTTGCAACATCGTAATCTCGATGTTTCTTGAAAAAATCTTCAAGAAGAACCTCTAAAGGATCAAGGTTGATGATGTTAACTTCTCGAAGCCCATTAAGAATCAAGGCAACACCTGCCTCCAACTCTTTGAGGTTCTCTGAAGATTCAGCAGAGAATTGAGTGATACGCTCACATAAGGTGCGCCACATCCAGAAACGTAAGACAATTTGAAGCTAGAAATAGTTTTTTGTGATTCAAAATTAGAGGCAGTTCCCAGCAAAGGGCGGACTAAATCCTTGGAAACATCTGAACATCCAATTTGAGAAGTTTCAACAACCTCCACATTAGTAGTTGAGATGTTTTGAAAGTTTCAACCTTTTCAGAAAAAGGGACCATCAGCTTTGTTGGTTGAATCTCATTCGCGGCTTGACTCTTAACTTCAACAAGATGGAGGTGCGAACTCTTCGCCACATTGAGAGAATTCGAGCTTGTGATACAATCTTCAAATACATCTACATCGCTAGGGATATCCCAAAGACCCAACTGGATAATTAAAAAAAAGTCAAAATTAATATCCAATGATTGAAAAAAAGGGGGCAGGCAAGTTTATAGAAATATTCAAGAGCTGACTTTTACCTGTTGTGCCAATTTTTTCAAGAACATTGTAGAACCAGTAGCACCGTCTTCAAAGATCGCAGTATCAATACTAATGGAATCCAATTCAGCAAACTCGCATTGTTGAGTGTTCAAGTCCTTAGGCTTTTTCTTCAAACGCTTCCAATGTAGCTCTTGGCTAACATTGCTCTCGTTGGAGCTAGAGGCTGCACTAGTGCTAATGTCAATCTCATGGAGTGAAATAGACGTTTTTGATGTGTTGCTGCAAGATGGTGCAATGCCAAGTAACTTTACAACACCTTTGTCCAATGAGCTGGAAGGTTTCTTCCTCTTGAGAGTTACGTCGATCACCTCTTTATCAGTGAGGTCGGCAGCCTTAGGAGTCTGTAAAGGACCCTTAACTCCGTTATCCACATGTGTAGCCTTACTCTTTGAACTTTTAGACTTGGAAACAACTCTAATAGATTGCGGAGGGATGTTTTGTGTCTCCTTGGACTTTAACGATTGAGGAAGCTTTTCTTGAAATTGTTCTCCTTTGATTGGTAAAGAAACATCATCTTTTTTTGGGCCTTTCAGAATTATGTGGGTATTTCGTCTTAGCAGAATCTCTCGATGGGATGGCCACCAATTTGAATACTCATGAGTCATTAAAGACCCCTTATTGGATGGACGCATTGGTATGATGATCTTCGAAGAGCTCCCAAGATGAACACATAAATCCCATAGTTTCACCAAACCTAGTAGCGAACCATACTAATGGTTCTCTATGAGTGCGCCAAGAACGTCTTGACAATCCAAATTGTCGACTGAATCGATGAGGACTATAAGGCCCCACAATCAGTTCATCATCCAGCGTCAAAGTGGCAAAACTTGAATGGAGGCCTATAAGAAAATCGCTCTAAGAAGTGGACAATTTTTCACTATCATCGATATATAGCTCCTTTCCTTGTAGCATGGCCAGATTTTGGAGGTCATGCACATTTACTTGTTGAAATAACTTGTGAGCGTCAACAAGATCAAAATATTTCGCCATCTTTTCTCCAGAAATCTGCCACATTCGCACACCTCGTTGAGGACGAGTAACATGGAAGTAAGTCTCAAAATACTAACCTATCCATCGATATACATAATGGTGAGGCAGTAATGTATATTACAAGCACCCAAGTTTGAAGAAGTGAATACATCCCTGAGGCCGCGATAGATGCTTCCTAGGACAGGCACCGCCAAAGAAAATATTTCTCTATGAGCCATCAAGCTTGCGACTTTGGAGACGCTAGCACAAATACAATCAGCTTTCTTGTTAGGAATAACAGACTTGCACATCCAACATGTAAGAAAAGCCACCAGATTAGTCTCATCTCTGAATGATTTTTCTATGCCTAACTCGAGAAAAGGAGCATTCTCTTCTTCGATTCGAGGCAAAAAGCTCATGTCAATATTTCCAGAAGGGTCATGATTCATCCTTGGTTTTGTACGATTCTTAGACGTCCTTGGTGAAGGCTCGACATATTTTCTCGGCACTCTAAACCAAAACTTTATCCATTCTCGAAAAGAAACTTCATCGATGGCACCTTTGGTAAGTCGGTAAAACGCTAAAAATAAGAAGGAGCAACTTCTTGGGAGAAAATACTTCCCTTGATCATCTACATGTGTCAACTCCTTATATGAGGGTATAACTTCATCATAAAATAAACCATGAACAGGAAGACCTCCAATGGTTCTCAAATACCATAAGAAATAGACAACTCTCTGACGGAGGTAGAGACCGTATTAGTGGATTGACGCCAATTCTCGTTCAAGACCTGGAGAACATTTTCGTTGTGGTCGTATGTGAACATTGAAGCAAAGATAGCATCATAAGTCTTGATGTTATCTAAAGTCTCCTTGCAGCGGGCATGCACATACTTTACCCACTCCCAATAGCCAGACGTATAGCGAACCTCACCAAACCCAGAAGAAGGAACACGCCAACTGCTAAGACGTTCATGACGACGAGGAGGGATGGTAACAACGTTTTGATGAGTAGAAGACCTCAACAGGAGAACTTTTTCACTTATGACCTTGTCGGAGAAATCATTCGTAACAGGCTTCGTTTCTGTTGACGACCACTCCGGGAGATGATGAGAAGTGTCCAGCATCTTTCTAATAAGTGGGAAGGCGCCGATCACCGGAGGATGAACATTCAAGGTGAGAACTTTGGCGTGCGAATGTTGCTTGTTCTCCACGATTTCAAGGCAAGGGAATGGCGTATCTCGGTCACTAAAGTCCATTGTCGCTGCTGGAAATCAAGATCGCACAACAAGGCTTTGAAAAAAATGAGGTTAGATTGGCGAAAACACAACTAGAGTAATCAAAAGACAAAAAAACAGATCTCACCATTAGAAATGAGTTCAACCTTGAAAATTAAAACTGTAGTATTTGACAAGGGATTTGGCTACAAATATTTTATACGTCGTAGTTCCATGCTTCTAGTATCGAAAAAATCAAACGGCTTGCAATTTCGATTTTTCTACAATTAGAAATGAATTTTCCACAACGGACGTGCAAATCTGTCAATCAAAAATGGGTTCAAACTAGAAGATCAAAACTGTAGCAATTAAAAAATAATTTGGCTACAAATATTTTATATGTTGTAGTTCAATGTTTCTAGTTTCGGAAAAACCAAGCGGCTTGTGGTTTCGATTTTTCTACAAATAGAAATGAATTTTCTACTACGGACGCGCAAATCAGTCAATCAGAAGCAGGTCCAACATTGAAGATAAGAACTGTAGCAATGGATAAAACGTTCGGCTGCAATCTTTCTACTATGTTATAGCTCCAAAGTTCTAGTTTAAGAAAAAGAAAACAGCTTGCAATTTCAATATTTTCTACAATTAGATATGGACTTTACGCTACAGGTGCGCAAAGCTGAATTACAAAAACGGGTTACTGCTAAGAAGAATCCTAAGTTACCTGAGAAAGTTGCAAGAACGAAGTTTCTTTCGAGATACGAGGGAGGCTACGTCTGTCGACTTGAAAAAAAATAAGCGACGCACAACTTAAGAGATCAATACACACTGCTAACTTGTTTGCAACATCTAGAATTTTGTGAGATGAAATCTTTTTTATGCATTGGAGGGGGTTATATAGGGATTCTTGTGAAGGATTTCTAATTCTCCTATAAGGCATAATAAGGTGAATTTGGAAAATAAAAATCTGATTTGATTTGAGATATTTCATGTCCATTTTGAAGTCATACCAATATGGAAGGATGAACCAAAGAGTTAAGGAAAGAATATTATTTTCATTGACTTGGATAAAGAAAAGTTTATATTCTTTTTATTTGTAAAAAAATCCAATCAGTCTTCTTGATCTTTTTTTTCCACCTTGCAAGGAAGATCAGACAGGAAAGTAATAAGGTTACTACCCACTAGATCTATCTATTTGAAATCGATATAGAAGGTCCATGTGGTTGTCGAGCAAGAAGGTTTTAAAAAATGATCGAGATCACTACAAGCAAATTATTGGTGGTGGCTTAGTTAGAATACAACGACAAGAAACAACTACTCTTGAAGTCTCAATAATGAATTCATGAAGACTCCAACTCTAGTTGTCAAATTCGGTAGGCCTACACGTAGAGAAGTCTCGAAAAAATAAATACACATTCATGAAGTCATAAACTCTCGTCGTCAAATTCGGCAAGCCTACACGTTGACGAGTCTCAAAAAAAAGGGGGAGGAACACATTCATGACTACTTCAAGTATTGTCGCCAAACTTCGGCAAGCCTCCACGTCGACAAGTCTCGAAGTAAGGGGCATTTGTAGACACAAAATTGTATTGGATCAAATTCATACAAAATTTGAATTAAATCCATGTTCATTTGGGTTGAATAATTAATTTAGGCTTTACAAATGAATAAGTCCATCTTAATTAATTCAAATCCAAGGTCCATTTCACCTTGAAGCCCAAACCCATGCCACGTGTCACAGTAACTAGGCATCCGAAACCAACAAGGTGACACCACGTGTCCAAATGAGGTGGTAGTCGTTGTCAAATGCAAGAATAAATCACAATGTGTCAAGTGTCAGAATGACATCCTTTGGCCAATCATATGCAACCTTGTCCACCCCCTACAACTATAAATAGGGGATGGACATGACATTAGAAGGGGATCCAGAAAATTCTTCAACAAGCATTCAGCAAATTGGAGAAAGCTAAAACATCAACATAATATAGTTCTTTGAAGGAGTGATCAACGGAGTTCTTCCTGGAGACCAACTTACAACGACGAAGCGCTTTTCGACGTCTCAGAGATCGACAACATCTCAAAGAGGTCTAAATCACCCAAAAATTTGGGAAATAAGCTACTAAAGGCCCTCGAATCGCGGAGAAACTTAGGAGAGAGAATCAAAAGAACAACGAAATTGTACTCACAACGATTCATTAATAAAAATCATTTTTTTTTATTTTGCTTGCAGTCGATTTTCAGCGCTTACGAAAATTTATTGCGAAAAGGTTTAACACAGGATTGATTACAAAACGATATTATAATCAAAATTAGACAATGGACAAGTTTATTAATTGTTCAAAAGTGATCAACTAAAGACACTTTTAGAAGATGATCTTTTTTAGTCTAATAGATCACCAAAATCCTTCAGAAAAATGCAACTACACCAAAAACTCATTTTTGTAAGCATTTTACAAAACAAGAACCCCAAACAATATTATTCATGCTCAAGTCCAAAAGGGTCATGGAATAACATAAACATCCACATAAGAAAAGTTTCTAAAACATCAATAAAACAGAACAACAAGTTAAAGTTTAAAGATAGAAACATCATCTAAACATTAGTATAATCACATTTACAGAACATAAAGTATAAAGAAAGAAACTTTAGTGAGGAAAAGAGTCAAATATGTGAAGAACTTTATCAGAAGAAGTCTAGAAAGTGTGAGAATAGAAAGAATGAGGAGAAAATCAAACATAAGAAGTGGATTTAAAAGGGGATATGTAATATTATTGGCTAAAAATTGAAAGTTATGTAGAGATAAACCTTTTTAGCCTTCATTTGTCATGATTTTCTTCAACTTGCATTTGCTGATTTGTAAAGTAGTCGGTGCAGTGACTGGCAATGGCAGGTTGCTAGCAAGATCCTTTTCGTTTTTTCGGTGATTGACCTGATGAAAAACTATGCTGAAGATGCATCCTTATTTTTTGCGAACAATTTCTTCATTTGGATAGTGAATGTCTTCGTAGGAGTTTGTGTTGCACAGATATGAGTGGCAACAACTGTTGTTGAAAGATGAAAGGAAATCAGGTAAGATAGATTTTTAAGCAAGAAGCAAGAGGTTGTAGAGTGTTGTACTTTGATGCAACGTGTGTCATAAATTTCTGCCACAGTGAAAGAGAACAGTTCTTCTCCAATCTTGTCTGAAATAATAGTTGTTGAACCAGTATCATCTTGGATGATTACTTCGAACTGACATCTATTATGGAAGCAATAATGAATATGTTTATGTTCAAAGATAATTTTTTTTAATTGAGAATTATTATTGAAAAGTAAAAATATATTAACAATTGTATATCTAGATGAGATGAGGATATGTGTATATTTGGGTGTGAGATATGCTGATCGACGACAGGTGTACAATAGAATCTTCTATGTGACCTATGCCTTGGAAATATTTGCTTGCAGTTGGAGCATATTAAAACTCAAAATCGTTGATTTTCATTGGATATTGGCAATTGGGCTTGCATATGGAATAAGATTTCATTTGTTCTGAGATATCTGTAAGTTTAAGCCTTACGTAGTTGTTCCTCATACAGTTCATATAGATCTTTCTTTCTTTTTCTTCCTTGTCCAATGATGGATTTTCTGTGTCTTGTCGTCTTCTTTAATCAGTAGAGTACGCCGTAAAGCAAAATTTCACTTATATAAGTGAAATTGAAATAAACACAGCATTGCAGATTGCATAAAAAAATTTGAACCATGCTTAAACGTCTGAATATAATTAAAATGTCATATAGTCAAATGAATGTTCCTAATGCACTTTTCTAACTTTGATCGGGCAAAAGTAAATACACAATGCATTGCAATGTGGTGCTATCTCAAAGCTTCAATAAAGGAAGCACAACATGGTAAAACTAACCCTACAAGTTTAAAAAAATCATACATAGTATATTTTCTTAAAAAAATAATCATGATCCCGTCTAAATACTTTTCTCGACTTTGGATCAGGGACAAAGTTCAAATTTGTGATGTACACATTCCTCACTCTAATTTTTCTCTCAATATCTAGAAAATCATTGCGAATATCTACGCATTGAATCATTTCCCTTTGCATAAGAGCATAGAACTTTTTGAATTTATAGCCTCTACCACTTCTATGTCATTTATCAAGAGCAAGTGTTCCTCATCAAAACTCAGAAAACAACAATATTTCAACTAACACTACCAAATATAGCAAGAGCAAATGTCTAATTGAAAAGAACAAAACTCTAGTCTTTTACCTACCAATTCTTTCCTCTAGAACATTAAATTAAGCCTAAGGAAAGAATATAATAGTACCTTAAAACTGGGAAAGACTTCTAGAAATTATAAACTCATATTAACTGACTTCTTAAAAGAGATATAAATACGAAATTCTTTCACCTTTTAGTTGTTAAGTGATAGAAGATGAAAAAATATAGTCTTTTATGTTAAAGATGACAATGGCAATTGGGTACTGACCCAAAAAAAATTGTTGGTCATACCTTTAACTATTGCTCAAATTGCTTCACTATAGGTATGAGGAGTCACAATGTCAACTGCATCCTAGAAATCAACTATGAAAAAAAAAAACATAAACTACACGATTCCACTAGCCAGAGACCATCAAAAATAAAAACTTAATAGTAAAAAGAGAAATTATAGCATTGAAAATTAAACGTCAAGTGAAATGTCAAGAATCAACTAACATGACTGCAATAAGTTTCTCATCTTACCGGTTCGTTCATCCTTTCGCACTTATTGATCGAGGACACTTCTTTAAGATTTTTAAGAAGATAACTCCTTTTTAAGTTTTGGACAAAAGAAATAGGAAGACCAGAGCAAGAAAATTTACAGAGTGGTTCTTCATTATCGTTCAAAAGTTCAATCTATCCTTCACGGCATAACACAGGCAATTGATTAAGAAGTGAACTATTTGCATAAAAACAACATCATCATCATATATCCAAACATTAGCGACAATATAAATTCTAGAGGTTAGTAGACTTATGCTAGACCTACTGATAGATCAATAGGTAAATTTGAGTATGAGTAATTGCAAATTCGTAACCTGTGCATATTTAGACTGTATTGCGAAAAGCCGAAAAGCCGCATCTAAGAGATGTAGAAAAAACAACCACTTAAAACATCCTTACTTCATCATTAAGCAAACGGTAATCAAGTAAGGTAATATCTTTTATTAACATTAATGTCAACAGAACCAAGTAACCTCATATGACAAAGTAAAGATAAACGAGCTAATCACTCTTATAAACTTTACCTAAGCAACATAAACTTTTCTCTTTATAAGTGTTGTATCTAGGCTATCTTGTGTGAACCTCGACCAACTTACTGGGTACTTACTGTTGTCTAGCAACACAAATATTGAGCAACTCCGTTCACTAAGGTCCTAGCAACACAAATCTCGAGTAACTCCATCCATTAAGCTTAGGCAGATGGAAGAAATTTATGTATTTTTTCAGTTATTCCTTTGTCGGGACCTAGCAACACAACTATCGAGTAACTAAATTCACTAAGCTTAGGCAGATGCAAGGAATTTCTGCACTTTTTCAGTTCTTTCTCTGTTGGAATTCCAACCTTGATTTTCAATTTCCCACAACAATAACTCAGTCTCTAGGCCATCCCGACTAAAATTCATATGTTGTTATTTATTTTGTTTAAAACATCATAAAGAGATAAAGGAGATACTAAAACTAAACCAATACAGTATGGCAACGTAAGTTATATGCATAATTTGGCGTATTAGCATCAGAATCTATTGGGGGGATTTTCAATTTCATTGCCTACAAGATCCAAAAAAACTCCAAAATAAATCCAAAAAAATTCCAAACGAAACCCACAAGAGCCCAGAAAATTGATTTCGATGAAAAATCCATATATGAATGGAAGAAGTTCAAAAGAATTCTGATAAAAAAATTCAACTAAAATAAAGGAACCACAAAGTTAACTCTGAGGGTAAAACACCAAATTAGTTACTGCATGTGAAAAAACACAACAAAAATCTGAATGCAGTTTCTTGACATTCCAAAATAGAATAGGGAAAGCATAATCACCAAACCCAAATTGAAAATTTAGACTTAGAAAACACAAGTAAAATCAAACATCAATAACAAACCCAAATGGAAGAATCAAATCGTCACACACCCAGATCAAATTTTAAATATTCACAGATCAAATCTGGTCAAAGAAAGATAAAATGGCGAAGTATTTCTAAACTTCAATTTTGACAAAAAAAAAATATGATACAAAAAAAGCTCAATGAAAACATGAAAGAGTCTTACCTCGATAGAATACTAAAAAAAAAAGAGAAGAACTTTGATATCTACAAACGGTAGAGTATAAATGATGGAAGATAGAGACGGTGTAAATTGATGATATAGGAGGAAGACACGTAGCTATAACATGGAGCTGAAAAGTCAAAAATGATAACACAGCAAGAAGACACATAACTACAATATGAAGCTGAAAAGACAAAAATACCCTTGAGAGTAGTGAGATAGACATGTTTGAAACAAGTTTTTTCTAATATGAGAGTAATAATAAATTATATAATAAAAAATTAAAAATAACGTTGATATTTTGGTCATGTATGAAAATAATATTAATTACGGAAATTCCACCTTTTAGTTTACTTATTACCATTATCCCCTATAAGTTTTACAAATTTTCAAAATCCCTCATTTTCGCGCATTACATTAATGTATCTCGAACATCAAATTAGTGTATCGTGTATAAAATGTACCTCGCGCATCAGATTAGTGCATCTCACGCATCGTATTAGTGTATCTCGTATATCAGATTAGTGTATATTGTGCATCAAATTAATGTATCTCGCACATTAGATTAATGTATCCACATTTAAATTATTATATTTGTTTTGAGGAATTTTTGTAATTATAAATTTTAAGGAATAAATTGTTATTTTAGCTTTAGAATGTGATTTCTATATTTTGCCATAGGAAAAGTGTCTGATATACCCCTCAACTTTGTCATTTAGAGCTGATATACCCCTCGTTATAAAAGTGGCTCATATGGGTATCTCTAAAAGACAAAGTTGAGCCATAAAAATATCAGATTTATTTAAGTATAATTTAAAAAATTCAAATTACATGTTTCAAAAACTTCAATTTGATTTTATACTATCAAATTCAATTTCAATTGGCCAAATTGCTCAAGTTTTGCCAAGTTGAGCAACACTGTATTTGTATTGTTGCCTTGTTTAGTTTGAAAGGAGTCCTGCGAAAAGTTCATCACAAAATTGTAGCAGCAATAAATTTCTCCAAATTGTTCTTCAAAGCCTTCCCAGATCTAACAATCCATCGGAGACAGAGGACTATGTCGAGCAGAGAACCCTCAGTTGGAGGTGACTGCAATCGGCTGTACACGGCCTTAACTGGGTGTCACCGCCGGTTTGCGGCCGGCAGGGAGAGGGACTTAGCATGCCGCCATATAAACCGGTCGCTGGCAGAGTGTATGGTGGCCATTATATGTCCGGCCGAATCGGACGCCGTCCGTAGCCTCTGCTCCAGTGGCGGCACCGCCCTCAAACGCCGACAGTGTCAGGAAGCGCAACTCTCTCTTTCGGTTTGCCTCGCTTCCCATCAGGAGCGGTCCTGAATTGAGAAGAAGAATCACAAAGCCTTTCTGATTTCTTCTCCTTATTTCCTTGTAGGTGCAATTTTCGTTATAATTTTCATTTTTCATGAATATATATCTTAGATATAAATTGTGGAAAAAATAGAAAAATTGACATTAGTAGAGCAAATTAGTTCCAATATTTAATAATGTAAAAATAATTGAGTGTTGTATAAGTGGTTCAATATCTTTGTTCAAATCAAACCTATATAATCTATTTTTCGATTTCAATATTGGTCTTTTTCTGTGATTTTGAGATTCTTATAACTCTTCCCTATGCTTTTGTTTTGCACTCATTACAACCATCTGTGACTTTGAAGTTTTTGTTCCACCAGACCACTACAGAAAATCACCTCTTCCATTTGAATTGTCAGCCGGCCGCACTGAGTTCCTCGGTTCATCTGCTAGCTGGTATCAGTACTGAAACTTTGTTTGTACTATCTTCTTTTTCCTTTGTTGGGTCTTTGCAGCTTGTTAAATTTTTATCGAAGAATTATAATGAAGATCCCTTTTTTGTGGTTATCACTTTATTATGATGGACATTTTCGTTAACAACTTCTGAAATTGAATATGTTGATGGGAGTGAGATAGAGAGAGTACACTTGCTGTTGGTGTTAGCGATTTGTATCTGCTTTTGGCTGATGCAAAACTAGCTCTCAACCTCTGCATACGCGAAACTTGATCTATATAGGCAGGCTCATAATCTTTTACACCAGCATACTGTGCTGTATTCAAACATCAATTTGAAGCAGACTTGTGGATATTCAGCCTACGAATCAAAGATAAACGCTATCCTTTTTGTAGTATTTTGGTTTTCCCCCATAAAATAATTTAAGTTTCCTACAAAGTTGCACATTCCATAGCATTCTCTTGATTCTATGATGATAAAATTCACATTTCCAAAACGAAAAAAAGAGAACTTACTAATGAGATCATTAAGAGACCATCGTACTAGCTCGCAGTTAAAACCTATGTTGCGCTAACTCTTCATTTTGGTTGTCGAACCCATCTCGGCGTGCCACTGGTGCAGGTGCCGGTGCGTGAAAGAGAGAGAAGTCGGAATGAACTAGGGTTGAAGTCTTGTTGTTTTCGTAGACGTAGTGGCAACTAGCGAGGAAGATGAAATAAAATATATAAACTAGGGTTTTGCAGAGATCTTTCAAAAATCTTGTTTATCCTTTATGGGTTGCTGCTAAACATTTGGTCCTAACCACTTCTAATGATATTTTACCTTTCATGGGCTTACTCTTTGTGTAATCAGTGTTGTGGACTTTGTTGGACTATTGTTTAGTGTAAAAATCCCTTAATGTACAAATCTTAATATTATTATTTACACAGTTTTTTAGTTTTATAATTGATTAGGAGACCCAGTGTAGTCCCATAAAGTGGGGTCTAGGGAGGGTGGGAGGGTAGAGTGTATGCAGACGTTAACTCTTCCTCAGAAGTAAAGAGGATGCTTCCGATAAGCCATCGACTCAAGAAGACAGTCCAAAACAATCCCAAAAAAAAAAAAAGCAACAACACAAACAAGGTTTCTTAGCTTTACGTCTCCCTTCCCAGAAGTCTCAGGAAGGCTGCACATAACAGATTAGAAGTTGCAAAATTGTAAGCTAGTAAAGATAAGATTATAGAAATTGTTGAAATTGGGACTACAATTTCCCCAAAATCAGAGGACTTGATGATCCTCCAAGGATGTGGGTTGAAAAGTTTTGCATATGACCTAGAGACTTGTTATTTGATTGTTAAGTTAAGTTTGATACTGTCAGTTACTATCATAAGAAAGAGTTTTATCTTCAATTAATTACATAAAAAAGAAACATGTAGCACAATACCGATTCATCAATACTTGAATTATGGTTAGTTTGTTACATAAACATGTTATCTTTGATCCATGCGAATGTTGCCATCACTGATTGTTTCTAAAAGATTAAAACTCAATTCTTATATTTGTATAATGTGTTCCAATGACTCCTCACTTAATCCAAATACATACTGAGAGCTAATATTTGCTCTGTTTGGTTTAGTTATTGTTGGTCTAGTCTGATCTTTTGATTCTACATTGGTTGTCCAAGACATGAAAGATATCGAGTGGGAGGAAAATTAGGGCTCCTTGACTGGATTTTCCCTACCTACATTTTGAGTTTTCTTTTTAACCGGGAGTATTACCTTAAGAGGTATGGAATGAAGGACTTTATGGAGTAGTATTTTTGTACGGTTGGTTTTCTGATATTGCATGTGTGGTTTATATTCCTTCTGCTGCATATATACATATAATCACAGTTTGGCTTTAAAGTTTATGTACTCAGAGCTTATATTCCTTGTACTGGTAGATGCATGCTAAACTGTTAGGATCCTTTTGTGCTGGTTAATGGATCTATGAACTTTATTCATGAGGTTTAGTATTGATGGTTTTAGTCTCTTCAGGCTTGTGTTTGAACTCTTTGAACGATCTGATAAGCGATAGCGTTTATATTCTGATATAGTTATTATGCTGACCATGACCAACTACTTCTGGAACAAGGAATCGCTACTCTCCTACTATCTTATTCTTTGATTTTATTATTACCCGTCGTTTTCTTTGTTTCGGTTATCATATTATTTGTTGTTGCTACTGTGCTCCTCCCCAATGTATTCCCATACTTGATTTTGATATGTTTTGCTTGAGTTGAGGGTCAATCAGAAACAACCACTCTACCTTCCCAAGGTAGGGGCAAGATTGTGTACGCACTACTCTTCACAGACCGCACTTGTGGGATTACTTGTTATTGTTTGTTGGTTTAGTTATTGGCATATGTTAACTGTGGTTACTGCCCCTGTGGAATTACAAACCTTGAAACCACTGCATTTTAATCCTGAATCTGACATTGTCTCTCTATATATCTTTATTGATTTGTAATTTGGTATATAGATAGAAGAAACATGTCCACGTGTTCAAGCTACACTTGTTATCGGGAAGAATCAAACTAATTCTAACAGATCATAATTGATACTCAATATAATTGGCAGTCGTCGTTAAAATTACATAAGGTGTTCCAATGACTTCTCATTTATTTTAAAATATTTAGTGAGAATCCATACATGTTATTTGGTTTTGTTATTGTTGTATGTCAACTCAATGTCCTACTAATGATTGATGATAACTGATTCGTTTTCAGGAGTGAATAATCCTTCTAGAGTTATCCCTAGAATCTGTACAGATGGAAACAGTTTTGGATGATTTGCATCATTGGTGTTAAACAACACGAAACTTGATTGTGCTGCTGAAATAGCTAATGAAGTGGCCCATGTCGCTGGACAGATTATTTGAAAATTTTATTCTAGTCATGTCACGTGTGAGATTTGTGTTCAGGGAAATGAATGGGGATGGTCCAGTCACCTGCATTGACATAGAAGCAGAAGAAGCTATGGTTTCCCTAATCACCAATGCCTTCCCTGCCCACTCCATTTATGGTGAGGAGATCAATCCGGCTCATTCGTGACAATGTTCTTCTTCCGGATCTTTTTATCTGGATTTTGGATCCTATTGATGGAACTTCAAGCTTTGTTGGGGAAAGATATGTGCATTTGAAATACTAGTTGCTTTAGGCTATAATGGAAGTCCAATACTCAGTTGGATTGATTAACCAATTTTGAAACTCGGATGGGCATTAGGGGGAGAGAGAGCACTATTAACAGCCAATAAGTGGCGACAGTGGATTGGCATGACATGTCAAAAGCTCGCGTCTCTCTCAAGGGACAAAACTACAATGATGTTGCGAAGCACGCATATGATTTATCTCATTCAAGGTGACTAAGTTCTTTGTTTGTATTTTTTTTCTTACAAACACTTATCAGAATTGCAATTGCCTCAGAAGAATCAAGCTTTACTAATTGATGTATCAATTCATTTCTGAACTTATCTGCATAAGCTACAAACTAGCAGTAATAAATAAGGAGCATTCCTGTTGCTTCTCTTGCTGCTTTATGTGGTCCGCCACATGAGCAATTACTCCAGCTCCAGCATTGTGAAACCATTCATTCTTTACATGGATATTGTTATGAGCTGAGAAAGGCCAAAATGCTGAGTGAAAGCTAACATCAACTTTCTTCCAACTGACCTGCTGTAAGCCGCGTATGATTTCCTCTTCCATAATTTCATGATATTCCAATGTGTTCTGCATGCTGGGTGCATTTTGGGCTGCCTCTTTTGCTTTGGCTGCTTCAGGAGGGAAATGAGGACCTTCAGATGGAACAGCCGAACAGTACTCCATATCTACAACATGCTTGTAGCCATCTAAAGACCGCCGAGGAGGCTTGCAAAGTTCTGTCTCCCTTCGTATAGAGGATGTACGCCAACCAACCATATGGTCATAGGATACATTCGCATAAAGTAGTCGGCATTTGAAAGCACCAAGGGCTGATATGAAGTTACCATCATCACTATCGGATGCCATTCGAAGTAGAAGAGGTGGTTTGTTGGGTTTGCCATCTGTAAGAAAAAGCTGTCTACCAGTTTGACCAACCACAAAGGGAGCAATTGGTGCTGCAAGTTTCTCTAAGATCGGAACTCCAAATAGAAATGGAAGCTGCTTTTTCCCTCTGACACCAAGATGTGGTGTTGCTAAGGTGATAAAATTGATTGGTTCCAGCCCAGCAATTAATCCTTTCTGCTTGATGTTTGTAGTAGCTGAAGCAGCAACCAGATCATCACTATAAAGAAGAGCAATTGCATATCTTGAAATCAATCCACCAAGTGAATGAGCTAAAAATGAGATCTTCTTTAAGGTATGTTCTCTCCTCTTTACAACCAGCATGATTTCATTTGCTAGCCTCTTTCCAGCTCCATCAATCCCGGTGAAGGTTTTAGTGAAAGTGTTACACGAACTCGCATACATGACAAAGTTTCTTCCCAACCGCCTTTTTAGCTCTGCTTGTGCATATGTCCAATCACTTGGGCTTGCCAAGATGCCATGAACAAGAACAAGAAGATGTTCAGGCTTATCCTCCACGTCCATTGGCGAAAAAAAGATGAGAAAATTCCAATTAAAGCCCTAGAATATAGCCAAAAGACATCAAAGAATATATTGTAAGAGAAGGAAGATTGATATGACGAATCATGATAAAAAGTTGGAGGTAATGACGCGATAAATATATAGCAATGGCTGAATTTGTTGTTTGTTATGTCAGCATTTCCCCCATTCTTTTCATAATATAGTATTATTACCCATTTATCCTCCATGTTCATTGCCCATGTCCTGGCTTCTTATCAATATGGATATTTTAAAGGATGGGTCCACCATAATTGGGATTTGGGAGAGTTCTACTCCCTTCTTTTTTGTCTTTGCCAGCTGACTTTTATATTCTCTAGTTTATTGAGATTGCATACATGTTTAATATATTGATACACAATGTCTTAGGGAAATGTGTTTTATTTTTTTTTTAAATAATTGTGGTAAATTGTTTGCACCATACTCATTTAGTCAATGATACTATAAAAGTATGTGTATGTTGTTGTGGTAACTCTATGTTTTCTTCCAACTGAAAGCAAAATAAAGTTATTTCAGATTTCTAAGACGAGATGGTGACTTTTATGAGGGACTGCACTAGTTGAACTATTTCCGAAGACCCAAAACATTTAGGAAGAAGATGATGTTTGGCTTTAAAAAAAAAATTGCAATATTTTTAGTTTTTGCGAAAATTGAATTTTTTTAAAAACCAAACGTAAGATATTAGTATGATGGGGATGTGATAAGAGAGAAAGGATAAAGGTTCAGTAAAGTCCAAAAATTAGTAAATCCTACCCCAAAAACAAACGAGATATAGCTATCCCCTTTCCACTTTGCATCTCCCCTACTTGTCTTTTCTAGTACATGACGCAAGTGACAATTTCTCTAAATTTAAAGGGAGATGAAGGAAGAATTCGCATAAACTAAAAGGAGGGATGGACTGTAATTAATTTTAATTTTTTTTGAGTGAATGAGTATTTACGGAATTAGTTTGGGTTGGACTTTGGAGTATAAAATTAGGAAAAACTAAAGAATATGGTAAACTGAAATATATATTTAAGGTAAATGACTACAGTTCATTCTTTTTATGTTTTTATGGATATAATTAAATATGATATAGCAAAATTAATATTACACTCAGAATCATTTCTTTAATAAGATTACATATGGATACAAATATTATTAAATAGCAATAATAATTTTAATGCCTAATTAATACCAATCAAACATCTTTTTCGGTGCTTTACTCCCCGTGTTTTACCCCCTTTGCTGTTTTCTCTTTTAATATACCAATTTTTTCTCAAATTTTCTTCCAATTCACTATCTTTTACTTGATTTTCATGAGCAATTCACTTCTATTTCCTTTTTCTGTCTTGTTTATATGAAATTTATATTTGTAGACATCATGTTGAAAGGTTGATGAGTTCATTAGTTGTGTATGTAGTACAGGAAGAACGTGAACAAAAAGAATTGGAGGATTGTCTGATTTTCATTCTATTTTTTATATAGTGAAAAACTTATGTATATTTGGATACTTATATTGTATTGTCTTCAATCTACATTTTACGTAATAGAACATGAACAAAAAGAGTTGGACGATTGTCTAATTTTCAATCTTTTTATATAGTGATGAAATACTTGTACATTTTGGATACTTGTATTGTATTTTTATTCAGTTGTTATTTTTTTATTGGATTGTCCCACTGTATTGGAATATGAACACAAGTTAGAAAGGTTGACCAGATAATGCAAGTTTATTTTGGTACATAATTACCTTATTTTTGTATAAACAAATATTTGATATATATATATATATATATATATATATATATATATATATTAGGTGTCCATGCCAATGCATGTTCAACGTATGTTAGTTTTTTTCTTCTAATTTATGTGACACAAATAAAATTTGAAAAAAGTGCACTAAATTTATTATGTGTTTTTCTTAAAAATATTTTGAACTGTTAATTTACGTACCTTTAATGTCAATTTTGAAATAATATATGTTACTCCATCTGTTTCATTTTATATGATAGAAGTGATTTTAGGAAAGTCAATGGAATTTCTTATATGATTCTCACATATTTTTAGTTGTCATTTTACTGTGATTCATAGTACTTGTTAGTTGTTACGTCATTTTCAAACAATATATTCATTTTTCTTTTGTTTCGATAAAAATAAGGGAATCAACCAAATTTCATTATGATTTTTAACTATATTTTTTCTAAAAATATCTTGAATTGTTACATTGAGATTTTAAGCTTTTTTTTTAATGTAATTTTTAAATATGTAACAAATTAGAAATTAAAACAAAGAATTAGAGTTTTGAAATCATTATATTTGTACATTAAAATATTCAAATCTTTAAAACTCCATATGCACAAATTAATAGAATGAAACCCAAAGAATTTTGTAAAAAAATATATGAAAGCTCATTTTAATAACACATATATATTTTATTTTTAATATATGATTCCTCCTTTTTGATTTATATGAACTTAATTTTTTTTATTTCATCTCAAAAAAAAACTTCTGAATTTTAAAAAAAATTATATAGCATATTTAAGATCACAAAATCTTAAAATATTTTAATACACAAAATTTCAATATACATATAAATTTTAATTTTATTTTTGATTGATTTCACCTAATATTATATTTGATATATAATTATTAAGAGCTAATCGTAATCATAATTTATTTACTTGCATATAATAAATAGATATCGCAATAATTCATACAAAATAAAGAAATAACAAAAATGAGGTAATACTAATAATAATAACTAAAGATGTTTTCAGAAGTATTTAATTTTCTTGTTATCATTCTTGGTAGATTTTTATTTGCATGAAATTCTTTTTTTTTTACCTTTGATCATCTGTCACGCCCCGAGCTACCCCCGAGATGCGGACACGGAACCTAGGACCAAAAGTGATTCCAAGTTAACCCTACTGGCATGATCATGAGCATACTAAAGAATATAAATTGTTGCGGAAGGTAAATCATAATTTAACTCAAAAGATGGGGAATACTCATATCATATAACTGAAATATTTTAAAATAATGAGTTTAATATAAAGAAAATATTAACTCAATATTAAGCTGAAACTAACTATGTCTGAAGTAAGCCTCTAAATGACTAGAAATACTGGGACAAGCCCCAGCTAAATCTAGCAAAAACTGAAACTAAAAGACTAAATACTGAAAAGAAACTCACTACTTTAATCCTCGGAGAATGAGGACTTATCACTGAATCTGCTGAACTGAAGATCGGAAATCGATCTGCGTGATCTGAATGCTGAGAACCTGAACCTACATCGCGAGAAGATATAGCGCACGTATGCGTCAGTACTTGAAAAGTACTGAGCATGTAAGATAGAACAAAGCTGAAATAAAACATAATTGAACAAGCACAAAAGCAAGTATAATAATCTGAACAGGATATACTAAATTTTTGAACTAACTGAATGCAATGACCAATTTATAACATGTTGAAAATGAATACTGAGTATACTGATAAATGATCAATGCAAAAGGGTCTGACTGAACTGTGGGAGCTACTAATAATCGATAATAAAACCACATGAACCAAATGTGGAGTCCGATGTATATGTCTCATTGAGAGAACCTAATATACCCTGCCAAAGGTAAAAAGGCATGCTGGCGTGACCACTATACTGATTGCCCACAGAGGGGACTTACAACCTACTTGGCTAGTAGATCTGGGACTAATTGGGTACACTACACCCTAGTCCAACTAGCTATTACGCTACTCTCATTGATTTACGTAGTTAACTGATTATGTCTGCATTTTCTGTAATTACTAGATAGTTCAAAACTGAACATACAAACTGAGAATGCAACATTCAATCTGATAATGATGCAATAAAAACATAGGCATGTATAATTGAATAGCTGAAATATCTGACCTAGCATGTCTAATTCAAGAACTAAATTCATGCGATAATCTAAGTAACAATATAATAATCTGATTTGGAACATATAACTACTAAATTCATGAAATTCTGCTGATGTTCTAGAAATTCTAGGTCTAATCATGATATGGGAATTAAAAATCTGACTGAAAATTAGGGACTCAATGGGTGAAAGGAACCCACTAGTGAAATCCCACATACCTGGTGATGAAATTCACGGAGAATTATTCAGATTTTGGGGATGTACTGCTGGAAACTTGTTGCGTTCTTGAACTAGGGTTCTTGACCTTTTTTCTCCTTTCTTACTTTTAATTTTCTAAGTTTTGATTAATGATTTGACTTGGGGTAAGTTTTAGTTATGTTTCTAGGATTAAATGACTAAAATGTGATGACTTAGGGTCAAAGTGACATATCCTAGGGCTTAAACGAAGTGGAAAAAGACCAAAAGACCCCTGGGTTAATTGTTGTCGGACCAAACGACGACCTGGACAGACGGTCCGTCGTTCCATCGACGGTTCGTCGTTTGGGTTCGTAGGTTGGGCCTGTTCGACAGGCCTTTACTAAAACGGGCATAACTTTTTACTCGGAGGTCTGATTTTAGCAAGGTCAATGGATATGGAAAGATAATTCAATTTTCGATCTTTTGATAGGTCATGGGACACCTAATTCATTTTGTGATAAGAGTTATGATCATTTGAAGTTGACCCAACTGCATTTCCCCCCCTAACTGTCTGCTAACTTCCACTTACGGTCAGACCTATGGTCTGTAGGTCAATCTATGGACAGTGTTGGTCAATCATGGTTCTTTTCAGAGAATGGGTAAATGGGGTGTTGATCGACGGACACAGACTACGGACCGTAGGTCCGTCCGTCCGTCGTTCGACACTTAGTCAAATTTTTTCAGGCTGAAATTTTGGGGGTTTCTGACTCCATCGACGGATGTGCAGGATAGACCGTGGGTCAGGCTACGGTCCGTCGATGGCCACCGTCTGTTGCACCTGTAGATTTTCTGAAAAACTTATTTTTGGTCTGTTTTGGATACGGGGTATTACATTATCATTCACTTTATATATAGAAAGATGTATCTATAATTATTTATTCTTGATAGATTTTTGTTAGATGAAATAACATTTTTATTCTTTATTGTTTTTAATACAAATATATCATCCTATTTATTTTTATTTGTAAAGTTACTTTTATTATCTTTTTTCTTTAATTTCAATCTAATATATATTATTAATTTTATCACATTTATTTATTTTCAAGTATATTAATTAGAGCAAAAATAAAGATGGAAATAATTAATTCATGATAAATTTTTATATAAAAAGTAGGCATTCTTTATAAACATAATGAATAGAAAAAATATCAAGAATTAAAGTAAAGTAAAATAGAATAATAATAAAATAGATATCATAATAAGTCACAAAAGAAAAGAAAGTGAAGTAATAACAAAACAAGTTAATGATAATAACAATAACTTAAGATGTTTCTAGAATATTTAATTTTCTTGCTATCATTATTGGTAGATTATTGTTAGTGTGAAATTACATTTTTGCCCTTGATCATTATTTACTTTATATATAGAAAGAGATTTCTAGAATTATTTATTAGATTTTTGTTAGAATGAAATTACATTTTTACCCTTGGTCGTCCTTCCACTTCACTCTTCTATATAATAGAAACTGAAAACTGATTTTTGGTCTGTTTTGGATACGGGGTATTACATTATCATTCACTTTATATATAGAAAGATGTATCTATAATTATTTATTCTTGATAGATTTTTGTTAGATGAAATTACGTTTTTATTCTTGATCGTTCTTAATACAAATATATCATCCTATTTTTTTTATTTGTAAAGTTACTTTTAACATCATTTTTTTTAATTGCAATCTAATATATATTATTAATTTTATAACACTTATTTATTTTCAAGTATATTAATTAGAGCAAAAATAAAGATGGAAATAATTAATTCATGATAAATTTTTATATAAAAAGTAGGCATTTTTGATAAACATAATGTATAGAAAAAATATTAAGAATTAAAGTAAAGTAAAATAGAATAATAATAATAAAATTGATATCATAATAACTCACCAAAGAAAAGAAAGTGAAGTAATAACAAAATAAGTTAATGATAATAACAATAACTTAAGATGTTTCTAGAATATTTAATTTTCTTGTTATCATTATTGGTAGATTTTTGTTAGTGTGAAATTACATTTTTGCCCCTAATCATTCTTTGTCAAAAAGTGAAAATTTAGAAAGTTCATCTTCTTCCCAGAATAGACGAAGACTACCACTCTTTTTCACCCAGACGCTGAGACAGAAAACTAAAAAGACTCAGAAAACTAAAGACATAAAATTTCTCATTACCTAGACAGTTAAAAAATTACACAAACAAAAATAGGAACAAGATAAACATATAATTAAAGAACCAAGCTCAATTCCAAGCCAGAGAAGTAGTCCAAATAACTCAGAAGATTTCTTAGAGACAATGCAATTTTCCCAAGATCCCAATGATGACGACTCTAGGATGAGTTTTGATTCTATAGCATTGCATAATTTAGACAAAAATCCCTAGCATAAAAAAAAAGGTCTTCTATAAAATAAAGTTTGTACTAAATTTGAAGAAGTTATATTTCTGTGAGTTTTTGGATTTTTCGAAAGGAAAACTTCACTCCGTTCTCAATTATGTAAGTTTTCATATTTAAGATCTAGTAACTTTCCATATATGTAAATTATGTTTATTTAAAAGTTTGTTATTAAATTATTTTGATATGTAAAAATTGTTTGATAGTTTTCTTGATCATGAATCTATGTTACTTAGTATATGGTCAGTTTCTTAGCCTCTTAAAAGCATCGATAGATTAACGTAAATTCCTAGGACACTTACAAGTCATGTTGAATGTTCTTAAGATAGAACTATGAATGACTATATCCGGGGTGTGGTTAAAGAAGACTGCAATTAAGAATAAAAGTTAAGAGAAAGAGATGAACAGTAATAATAGATTCATGAATGAACATAGTCTATAAAAAAAAAGAATACTAGAAACTTATGTTGATAACTACATAAAGAACAAGGGAGTGAAGGAGTACTGAGTAGGACTTCACAACAAAAATTTGGACATTTATAGTTTAACTCTATTGAAATAACTCGATTGAACATATGGAGGATTATTTCAATAGAGTAAAACTATAAATGTTCAAATTTTTGTTGTGAAGTCCTACTCAGTACTCCTTCACTCCCTTGTTCTTTATGTAGTTATCAGCATAAGTTTCTAGTTTTCTTCCTTCTTTTTTTTTCTTTTTTTTATTGACTATGTTCATTCATGAATCTATTATTATTGTTCATCTCTTTCTCTTAGCTTTTGTTCTTAATTGCAGTCTTCTTTAACCACACCCCGGATATGGTCATTCATAGTTCTATCTTAAAAATATTCAACATGACTTGTCAGTGTCCTAGGAATTTACAGGTTAATCTATCGATACTTTTAAGAGGCTAAGAAACTAACCATATACTAAGTAACATAGATTCATGGTACAGAAAACTATCAAACAGTTTTTACATATCAAAATAATTGCAAATTGCATTGTCTTTAAGAAATCTTCTAAGTTATCTGGACTACTTCTCTGGCTAGGAATTGGGCTTGGTTCTTTATTAGTTTATTATTCCAAAAAAAATTTGTAGGTCTTTTTAACTAATTAATTTATCTGGCATATCTAGGACTTTTTTGGCTATATGAGGTTGTAGTTTATTTTTTCCTTCTCCTAATGTAATTGCTAAAAAATTTATGTAGTTCTTACATAGTTTCATTTTCTTTTTACTAATTCTTATCCCATTATTAACTAATAGCTTAAACACCGTCTGTAAATGTCCTAAGTGTTCTTTTATATCTTTACTGAATACTAATATATTATATACATATACTAGAACAAATCTTTTATATTCTCCAAATATTTCATCCATTTTTCTTTGAAAAATTGGAGGCACTGTTTTTAAAACCAAATGGCATGACTAACCATTCAAAATGTCCTTCTGGACATGTAAAGGATGTCCATTCAATATTATCTTGGTGCATTTTTATCTACCAGTATCCTGATTTACAATCAAACTTACTAAATATTCTTTTGTCTTGTATTCTATTTATTAGTTCTATTTATCTGGTAATTTATATCCGTCTGTTCTAGTATTGTCGTTTAATCTTTTATAATTTATTACCATTCTAGCTTTTCCTCTGACTATTTCACTATGATTTCTTACCATAAATGTTGTCGATATATCTTTTGAGATTGATCTTTTTATTACTCCTAATTCTAATAATTCTTTAATTTGTATACTAAAATCTTCTAAATCTTGATTAGTTGCTTCTATTGAAGCGGTTTTGATTATATATTCGGAATTTATAATATCTAGTTTACATACGGTTTCATTATTTTCCCAATGCTTTAGAGGTTTTTCACCTATTATTTCTATTTGATTTAGAATTTTTATAATGTTATATATGTCTTGTTGATTTTTTATTTGTCCTATTTTTTGAATTCCTGTTTTGAAGTTATATAATTCTGTTGCCATTTCTATTAAGACATAATTTTTATGTAGATCATCTAAATCTTCTAACTCTTTTATTTCTGATATATTTTCAGATATTATATTACAACCTATTCTACTGCATGTTGAATTATTTTCACAATTATCGCAATATATTTTTTTTAAATTTGTGTCTTATTTTAGTATAGGTTTACTAGTTAAAAGGAAGGTATGAGTGATGCTTTTTAGAAAAATTATTCCATCACTTGTTATAATAGTGCCTCCTTTATTATATAGTATAAAATCCAATCTTCAATACAAAATTTACACTTATATTCAAGTCTTTTACCCATATTTTATCCATTTTATAAGTATGTTTATAAAATTCTGAACATGTGTTTAAAAAATTAATTTGTGCTTTATATATATAATGTTTGTATACATTGTGTTCCGTCCATTTGCATAGCTGCAAGTGATTTTTATAGGGTTTTTATTAGTTCTGGAGGTACAATTTTTTTGTTGAGGATGTTGTTAGTACATCTTGAATCTAGTAATGCTAAGGTTTCTATTTCGTATTCTCCTAATTGAAGTCTTGCTAATACTTTAACAATATTTAAATTTTTTTTATCTTCATTACATATCAAGGTGTAAAATTCTTCATTCATTAATTCTTGATTGTCTATTGATGGCGTTGATTCAATATGTTTATCCTTTTCTAATCTTACCGTTCTTTCCTCTAATTCTTTTACATTTGCTTCTAAAACTGATACTTTGAGGTTTATTAAGGGTTCAATTATATATATATANCTATTTTCTTGTTGAGGATGCTATTAGTACATCCTGAATCTACTAATGCTAAGGTTTTTATTTCGTATTCTCCTAATTGAAGTCTTGTTGATACTTTAACAGTATTTATTTTTTCTATCTTCATTGCATATTTCTTCATTCATTAGTTCTTGATTGTCTATTGATGTCAGTGATTCAATATGTTTTCCCTTTTCTAATCTTATTATTCTTTCTTCTAATTCTTTTACCTTTGTTTCTAAAACTAATACTTTAAGGTTTATTTAGGGTTCATTTATATATATTTCTTTTTTCTTTTGGATTATTAGTACTAGTTGATTTTCTATGCAAGTTATACATCCTTTAAAACACTTATTACATTTAGTTCTTTTATTTTTGCTAGGATACCATTTGCACCAACAACATGAATTACTATCTAAACATGTGTCTTTTTCAAAATTATGTTCGCATTCTATTATATTCATAACGTTAACTTGTCAATCTTCTAAATTCAGGTCTTCTATTTCTATTTCGTTAATTAGTTCTTCTCCTTCTGAATTGGAGGAGCTCTCTTCTTTAGTATGTTCTTCTAAGTCAATACTTACTATAGAGTAAATACTTTCGTTATCTGACATATATTCGTCTACATTTAATAATGCTTCATTAAATTCTTCTACGAATTGAGCATTTCTAGCTTTTGTGTTATACCTTTTAGGACAAGTATTCGCTAAATGTTCTATACTTCCGCATGTGAAACATTCTAGCTTATTTTTGTAGTTTCTATGTGTTCTGTATTTTCTAACATGCCTATCTCTATTTGAATATAATTTTCTAGCCAAAGATTTTGAAGGAAGTATCCTTTCTTACTGTATCTTTTATTATATTGTGGTTTATACTTTTTATACTTTTTTCTTTTATATTGTTCTTTATCATAGCTTTGAGCAGTGTATATTATATCTTTACAGAAATTCATCTCATTTTATTTTAATTGTTTTTGTATTTGTAAGTGCGTGCACTTTTCTTGTAGTATTTCCATTATATGTTGCATTTTATGTCCTATTGACCATTTAGCCTGAGGATTTTGTAATACTCCCTCTCGTTTACTCCATTTGTCTTCTATTTCTCTTCCTAAAGCTCCAGACAATTTATTAAAATAACTTCTTTCCTAGATCTTGATCGAAAGCATTACCACTAATTGTACAGTAGTAAAAATAATCATTTAAGAATTTCTTTATATGGTACGAGTTACTTATACTTAGCTGTTCTAATTTTATTACCGCATTTCTTTGTAACAATACTAATCCGCTATCAGGATCTTCTCTTGTTATTAATATACTGAATTTTATTTTTAAATTGTATGGATTTGGTCCTTATGACACCAAATATTGGAACTCTTGTGGGGACTCTACGTTATAGGCTTCCCATAATGCTTTAGTAAATTCTCCTAAGAATATTTTTAAGTATTTATACATGGTTTCTGCATTTGTTTCAGTATAATTTTTTATAAAATCTGCTACTACGATTCCTTTTCATAAGTCTATTACTGAATTCCATCTTTGTGGATCATGTGCTGCTAATGTTTAAGATTTTTCCTTTACTTCCTCCTTGTAGTATTATTGGTTCTTCTATAGGCATTCTTTTTCCTATTGGTTTTAGGTTTGTTGGGGGAACATCACCTTGTCTATACACTCTTTTACATGGTATATTTCCAGTACTATTATCTGCAGTATATCCTTGTTTTGTTGTTCTTTGGAATGGGCTGCTAGAACTAGCTAACTCTATTACTTCTTTATGGCTAATTGTAGATTCTAAATCAGTTGTCTCGCTATCACTTTCTTGTAATTCCATTATTATTTTATTATCTTTTTCTAGCCTTTCTTGTAGTATTTTTTTCTAATCTATAGTCTCTATTATCTGTATTGAATTCACATATTTTAAAATGAGATGTTACTTTATCTAAGTTAAGATTTCCTAGTTTACATCCTTTGCACTTAAACAATTTATTTATGTTGTTGTAGCTTATTTCTTTTGTTTTTTCTATAGTTAAGTCTACTGCAAATTCTTCTTCTAATACTACTTCTATGTTCATTCCTTCTAACGGCACTTCTTCTATGACGCTTTCTTCCTCTATATCTCTTTGAGTTACATAGTTATAATCTGTAAATCTAATCGAGGGATCTCTTTTAGAATTTGTGTACATTAGATGAGTATCAAGAGTTAAACTTTCTTTCTTGTTGAAATCATTTAATTTTCAATCTAATCCCGCATATTCTTCAGAGTTTATCTTTATAGGTTTTATTAATTTTATTCCTTTTTTACCCATTACTTCTACTACATCATTTGTCTGTAATTTAAATCTAATATTACTGTTGTTTGTTATTTTCCTAGAAATCCTATACACATTAGTAGATTTTTTCCATTTTGCATTTCTTCATATCCTTTAGTTTGTATTCCTATTTTAATATGTTTTTCAAATTCTTTTAAATTCATCATGAAGTCTGGGCTTATATTAAAATATTCCTTCATTATTAGTCATGTTTACCTGAGTTAATTCTATAATTGATTTTTTTAGGTTTGACCATCTGTCATCATATATTACAATTAATATCTTTGTTCCTAAATTTTTTCTAGTTAATCCTTTAATACCTATTATTAGTAGTCCCATATACATTAAGTATTTTCTTACATTTTTTAATTCTGTTAGAGAATCTGAGTTTATAAGATTTAGGGCTACTGAATTTTTCCTATTATTGATAATTGTTCTTCTCTATAGTGCCTATATAATTGAGATTTGTTAAGGTAATTTGTATTATATAAGATTTTAGGGTTTAACAATCTTAATTGGTTTTGTTGAAAGATTTGTATATCCTTATCTACATCTATTATTTCATCAAATTGTTGGTTGTTATTTTCTTTAGTTCTTTTATTTAATATTCTTGATATGAAATTATTACCTATACTATTTTGGGAGTAGCTGGGTCTAGATCTTTCTGGTCCTTCTTCATTTCTTGATCTAGCTGAAAAAATGTTCATTTTTTCTATTTTTTTTTTATTGTTTTTTCTTTCTGTGGAGTGATTTCTATTTTAGCTAATTTTTCTATTAGTTCTTCTATCCCTGTTATATTTATATTTTTACTTTCTCTTTTTTCTTTAAATTTTTTATCTATTTTGTTATGTAGTTGTAATAGTAGTGTTATTATTATAATATTTTATTTTATGATTACATGATCTGATTTTGAAGACGGATTAAAATTTTTGTAATCTTTTGGAAGAGCTATTCTTTTTTCTATTAACGTAAGAACTTCTGTATATGTCTAAGTTTCTACTAAGTCTATAATGAAAGAACTATTTCTTTTAATAATGTTAATTCTGCTTTTATCTCTTGTATTCTTATAATTAATGTATTATTAACTTCTTCCTTTTGTTTGTTTTTTAGTTCGGTTAGTTTTTTATTTAATTCAAATCCTTGTTCTTTAAGATAATCTAAATTGTCTTCTATCTTATTGAAAAACTATTTTTGTCTATTTTGAGTTTCTTCTTGTTCACCTGATAATTTTATAACTTTATTATTATGTTCTTAAAAAATTTTCGCTAAAATTTATTATTAAGTCTATTAAAATATTATATTGAGAGTCTTCTGTAGTATGTAAGCAGTATTCTCCGTTTTTAAAATTACACTTTATGACACTATCATCTTTTAAGCTTTTATATTTTTTTGTTGACATTTCAATTTTTATACAATCAAATACTTGTACATTAATTTTGTATAAACAAATATTAATCTGCTCGGATACTCACATGGTATGATTTTCCATTTTCTTATTTCTGAATTGTCCACTATATCTAAATTTTGTCTAATAACAGTGCTACTCTTATATATACGATATATATACATACATTCATAAGGTAAAATTAGTTAATTTAATATTAGTTATCAATTATTAGTTGGAATCCAAGCGGATAGCAATGTAAAAAATTAGTCTTTAATTTAATTATGGGAAGTTTGAGAGTCTTAGAAACGTAATTAGGGGTATTCAGTCACTATAACTAGAAATTACCTTATTTGATGCATTGTAATTATAATTGTATCATTGTATAAATAAATAAAAATTTTAAAAATACAAATATACAGCTAGATTAAGACATAAAATGTAGTCATTTTTTTATAAATAGCATATTTATAGCTATTGAACATCAATAACCTTACAAGTATAGTTATTTTTTATAATTAATTTGTATTTTATAGTTCACTTATATAGTTTCCCCTAAAACTTAAAAAGGGATAATTACATTTAATGACCATCCGGTCAATTTGATTACAAAAAAGATGATCAACCAATTTCTTCTCCACCTTCGTTGTCGTTGTCTTAAAAACTTTAATGTATCGCTGTGAGTTATTTCAAGTGATTTATATATCAGAAGACTTTCAATATTGAGAAGATTTCATATCTAACTTTTGAAATTGTTTATAAGTGATTTTCAGTTGATTGAATTAGTGTATATCTCTTGTCATTTTTCTTGGGTGAAAATGTTGTCGAAAATACTTCGTTTTTTTGTGCTAAAAATTATTACAGGTCTTGTATGGCAGTATATATATTATTTATAGTTAAATTATATCCTGTTCTTTGAGTATATCATGATGTTATGTATTGGTAAGTTATATATTACATAAAATTAGTCTGTGTATATTTTTAATGACTTTTAGCAAGCTATATTGTATAATTAGTGTATATTTCTTATGATTTTGGCTATTTTTATGTAATTAAAAAATGACTATATTTGTGGTAAACTAATAACTTTATTGGATATATTCAAAACTCTCCCTCTTTTCTTTCTTTTCTTTTTTATTTTTCTTTTAAAAGAAGTATATACACCTTCTTATAAGTTTTTTTTTGGTCAAATAAGTGAGACTAGACATGGATAAGATGTTGAAAATGTGAATATATATTTTTTTCAAATAAAAGAATATATCATTCTTTTTTGAACTAGCTAAAAAAATGTATCATGTAAAATAGAAAGGAAGGATGTTTTTTTTCATTTTCTTACCATGTAAAAATATATTCACAATTGAATGAAACTAATAATTAATATTTTTTAAAATTTTATATTATAAAATCAATTAAAATTTTATTTCTAAGTTTTTTCTTATTAAAATTATATATAACGTTTAATATTTAGGACATTAAAATCAATTAAAAAAAATTTCAAATATAAAATATTTGATAATATTTTACATTTCCTATGGACCTTAAAAAGGTTTGTGGTGTTTGATACATGACAATTATACTTTTGAGGTATATAATTAGTTATGTTTTTTCTTCAAATATTACGAGTAGTTGTTTACCTAAAATTTAGCGATGCAAGCTTGTTATTCTCTTTGGGATTTAATTTTAACTAGATGATTGAACTATGCATTTTTACTGCAATCTATCATATCTCAGGGAGAGAGTCAAATAATAAGTTCTTGCATGAATTGTCTTTTACATGAATTTGGTGTTTAATTTTGTCTCTTATATCTCAAGTATTTAATTTTTGTCTTCATTACCCATATAATAATATTTTGTGGATTAAAATATCTTTTTCTATCAGACCTAATTTACTCATTTTAAAAATTTTAATCTTCTCAAGTTAAACTTTGCCTTACTCAACCTAAGTTCAATAGAAACAAAGTTATATTCTATAAGTTGTATAGTACTTTTTAGAACTTATTTTTAGAACTTATTGTAGTGTTGTGCTGAATTGATGACATATTCTAAGTAAGAAGAATCTGGAGTTATACTTTTTGGCATATGTTCTTTATCATTTCACAGGGGGGAATTGGGGTTGCGTGTGTGTTATTCTTTTAAAATAAATTGAAAACATATTATATCCTCTTGAAAAAATTTGTTATGTTTTTTACGACATAATTCATTGGATTTTATGATATAAATATATAAATTTATGCCATAAAAAATGTTATTTCCATGCCCGGGGCTGAAGGAATATTGATTGTATTAAGTGTTAAGGGAATACATGGGAGATATATATAGGAGATATAGGAAGGAGTACTAATCCTAATAGGACTAGGATTAAGGAGTACTAATCCTAATAGGACTAGGATTAGTACACAGTAAATACTAATATTATTTTATACTATTTATTTAATACTATCTGTTATTATCCCCCCTCAAGCTGAGCTGAGCGGAAGCGAACGGAAGCTTGGAACTGAGGTAATCGTGCTGTCGGCTCGGGAGAGGCTTGGTGAGAATATCAGCCGGTTGTTCTTCAGTGGGTACATACTGCACAGTCATGGTGCCGGCCTGAACTTCATCGCGAACAAAGAGACAATCGGTATCAACATGCTTCATTCTGGTGTGTAGGACGGAATTCTTGGCCACACAGATGGTTGATTTGTTGTCACAATAGAGAGCAGGAACAGTGTGAGTGGCGCGGAGTTCGCGAAGAATATATGTGACCCACATGGTCTCAGCAGCAAGAAGAGCAAGGGCGCGGTATTCAGCTTCAGTCGAGGACCGAGAGACCTTGGGTTGTTTTTTTGTACACCAGGAGATCAGGTTCGGCCCCAAAAAAACGAGAAACCCCGATGTAGATTTTCTGTCATTTTTATCATTCGCCCAATCTGAATCTGAGAAACCCCGAAGCTCCAAGTCCCCGGGTCGAATGAGTAAACCACGACCAAGAGTGCCAAAAATGTACCTGAGAATGCGTTTTAGACAATGGTAATCATGTTCACTTGGTTGATGCATGCGCTGAGCAACTCGGTTGACAGCAAACTGGATGTCAGGACGGGTAATGGCCAGATACTGTAGAGCCCCAATGAGGCTGCGGAAGTGGGTGATATCGGCAAAGGGGGTGTCGGCTCCATTCGTAGACGAAGAGACTGCCATCGGTGTTGGTTGACTGGTGCATTTTTCCAGTCCAGCTTTCTGCAACAGATCTCGAGCATATTTTGACTGATGAAGAAACAAGCCGCTGCCTGTCCGAGAAACCTCCATTCCCAGAAAATAATGTAACGGGCCAAGGTCCTTCATTTTGAAGGTAGTATGCATAGCTCGAGTGACATCCTGAATGAGAGCTGCAGTAGAGCCTGTAATAATGATATCATCTACATAGACAAGAAGAATGACTGTACCGTGTGCTGAATGTCGAGTAAACAGACTCGTGTCGTGTACGCAACACGTGAAGCCGAGTCCCTGGAGGAACGTTTTCAGACGTGTGTACCAAGCACGGGGGGCTTGCTTGAGCCCATACAGAGACTTCTGGAGTTTGCAAACATGTTGAGGGAAGCGGGGATCAACATAGCCCGGTGGTTGCGTCATGTAGATAGTTTCATCAAGCATGCCATGAAGAAAAGCATTGGAAACATCCAACTGATTGATGAGCCAATTGTTGCGCACGGCGAGTGACAGTACCAGGCGAATGGTTTCCTGCCGAATAACAGGACTGAATGTCTCGGAGTAATCAAGCCCATACTCCTGATTGTAGCCTTTAGCAACCAAACGAGCCTTGTACCTGGAAATACTGCCATCCGCATTGTGTTTAATTTTGTACACCCATTTACAGCCCACTGGGTGCCGCCCATGGGGCTTAGGTACAAGAACCCAAGTTTTCTGATCAGTCAAAGCCTTAAACTCGTCATCCATAGCATGACGCCAATAAGCATTTTTTGAGGCAACAGAGTAGGTTGTTGGTTCACTATCGGGAAGGGGTGTATTTGGTAGTATGGTAGCCTGAAAGGTTTTGGGTTTAAAGATACCGGCTTTGCCACGGGTTAACATGGGATGAGTATTGGGGGGTGGCACGGGCGGTGGTGATTCGGGGGTGGCCGGGAAGGACCCAAAACGGATCGGGCTGGAGATGTTGTGGGTATGGGGTGGTTCGGGTTGGTTGTGAGTGTGGGTGGTGGTTGCGGGTGTATTGTGGGTGACGGTCGAAGGGGTGATGAGGGGTGGTTGGGTAGTGGGTGGAGGTGTGGGGGAAGGTGGTGAGGGACCCTGTGAGTATGTTGGAAAAAGGGGAAGGACGCCAATGAATGATGTATTTGTGGAGGAGGAAATAGACTCGTAGGGAAACTCATTTTCGACAAATTTGACATGACGAGATATGTAGACTTTATGAGTTTGTGGGTCAAGACAGCGATAACCCTTGGAGGTAGGATGATAGCCCAAAAAAATACAAGGACGGGATCGGGGTTGTAATTTGTGAGTAATATGAAGGCGTAGCCAAGGGTAGGCAAGACACCCAAAGACGCGGAGGTTGGTATAATTGGGAAGTTCTTGGTAAAGGAGTTGATAGGGTGATTTGTTGGAGAGAGTGTGACTGGGCATTCTGTTAATGAGGTAGTTTGCGGTGGCTAGAGCTTCTACCCAAAAGGAGACAGGGAGATGAGATTGATGTAGAAGAGTAACCACCGTTTCAATGAGATGGCGATGCTTACGCTCAGCCACCCCATTCTGTTCGGGAGTGTATGGACAGGAGGTTTGATGTATAATTCCCAGGGATTGCAGAAACTGGCCAAAGATGTTATTGACATATTCCTTTCCATTGTCACTTCGAAAAAGTTTAACATGAGAATTGAATTGTGTTTTGACCATTTTTTCAAAAGTGACAAAGGTGGTGTATGCCTGTGATTTGTGTTTTAGTGGGTACAACCAAGTGTATTTTGTAAAATCATCCACAAAACAAATATAATAGCGAAAACCAGCAAATGAAGGAACAGCAGTAGGACCCCATAGGTCAGAATGAATAAGTTGAAAAGGTGCAGTTGTACGCTTCTCAGATAAAGTAAAAGGTAATTTATGAGATTTAGCAATTGAACAGGAGTCACAATTGTTTACATGAATGGAAGAAAAACCTAATTGAGACATTAAAGAATTTATTATTTGAGTAGACGGGTGACCCAGACGACTGTGCCACAACAGACTGTGGCCATCAGCCGAAAGAGCCACCGGAGCCACAGGAACGCTTTCTGAAACTGGGTGGGCAGACGAACTTGTGCCAGGAAGAACGTACAGACCATGCTCACAGGGGCCCTGAAAAATCACCCTCTTGGTAGTATTGTCTAGGATCTGAAAATCATTAGAGGTGAACAAGAGTGAGCAATTATTGTCTTTTGTGAATTGGTGAACTGAAAGGAGATTGGATTTAATAGAAGGGACGTGGGTAAGGTTACCTAGGTGAAAGATAGCGGTGGGGGTTTTAATGGTACCCGTGCCAGTGTGAGAAATATTAAGGGACTCACCGTTGCCAACAGTAATACCATTGGAGCCATGATATGGATTTGGAGCGTTAAGCTTGGATAGATCAGAAGTAACGTGCATGTTGGCCCCAGTATCCAACAGCCATTCAGAGGAAGGGCCGGCTTGAGATGCATAATTGGCACGGTTATCACTATTTCGGCTCTCCTCATACCGAAACCAGCAACGAACAGCGGTGTGTCCTGTTTTCTGACAGATTTGACAAGTTGGACGATCCCGCTCGTAAGTGCCCTGCCCGCCGCTGGAAGATGACTGCCCGCCGCTGCCGAAGGAGTGCAGGCTGTTGTTGCTGTCGTGCTGCTGACCGTCGTACGGAGGACGACTGCCCTGCCGACCGCCGCGCCCGCGGCCTCCGCTGTTTCTGCCGTAGCCGCCGCGGCTCCCCTGCCGGCCGCCACCACGCCCCCCGCGATAGTTCTGGCTTGCGGTGAGGGCGGTGGCCGGCTCCATAACAGCGGCTTCTCGGAGAAGAAGTTTGCTCTCCAGATCCACGTTGATTTCTTCACTTTTTAGCCACGAGGAGAGAGTAGCCAGGTCAACGGGCGTTGGACTGATGCGAACCGCCTGTTTAATGGAGGAGTAAGCTGATGGGAGCCCCCGAACGACGCACATGACGAGATCTTTTTCGGGAATGATTTCGTTCACGGTGTCGAGGGCTGTGATGATGGTGGAGACCTCGTCTAAATACTCCGCCATAGTTTTCGTGCCTTTGGTAATTGTGTGGAGACGATCACGCAATTGAAAAATATGAGAGTGGGAAATTGATGCATAGCGTGTTGCGAGGGCCGTCCACAGGGCTGAAGCAGTTGTGTAGGATCGGACGTGTTTCTGAACCGTGGGAGAGATGACCGCAATCAAACATGATCGGATCTGGCCATCCACGGCTTTCCAGGCGGCATGGGCCGGATTGGTTTTTTCTGATTTGTCCGTGGCGGTGATGACTGCCGGCGGCGGTTCTGTGCTTCCATCGACGTATTTGAGAAGGTAATTGGCCTCAAGGGCTGTAAGAACGGTGATTTTCCATGTAGGGTAATTTATGTCTGATAATTTTTCGGGAATCAGGGCATGAAGATGCCTGAGAAGGAGTTTAACGCCAGAAGGAAGTGAATCGAGAGGATCCACCTCGGTTGTCATGGCTGCCGCCGCCCAAGAGAAGAGAGGGAACGATCGGTGCCCTAAAGAGAGAAAAAAAAAACCTAGAGAAAAGAAGATCTAGGTTTTCTGGCTCTTGATACCATGAAGGAATATTGATTGTATTGAAGTGTTAACCTAATAAGGGAATACATGGGAGATATATATAGGAGATATAGGAAGGAGTACTAATCCTAAGCGGTTCTGTGCTTCCATCGACGTATTTGAGAAGGTAATTGGCCTCAAGGGCTGTAAGAACGGTGATTTTCCATGTAGGGTAATTTATGTCTGATAATTTTTCGGGAATCAGGGCATGAAGATGCCTGAGAAGGAGTTTAACGCCAGAAGGAAGTGAATCGAGAGGATCCACCTCGGTTGTCATGGCTGCCGCCGCCCAAGAGAAGAGAGGGAACGATCGGTGCCCTAAAGAGAGAAAAAAAACCTAGAGAAAAGAAGATCTAGGTTTTCTGGCTCTTAATACCATGAAGGAATATTGATTGTATTAAGTGTTAAGGGAATACATGGGAGATATATATAGGAGATATAGGAAGGACTACTAATCCTAATAGGACTAGGATTAATGAGTACTAATCCTAATAGGACTAGGATTAGTACACAGTAAATACTAATATTATTTTATACTATTTATTTAATACTATCTGTTATTAGGGGCATATGATATAGCTTGTTATGTCTTACGATATAACTTGTGAGATATTATGATACAAACATATAGACTTATGTCGTTAAAACATTGCTTTTCACCACAAGGTTTGGTGCATAATTTCTTATACATTTTACGACTTGACCTGTGAGATATTATAATACGAAAATATAAGTGCATGTTGTCGCATAAAGTAATGTGTTATTTTGGTGTCAGGTGTACTTTAGACCACTTTTTTTTCCTTAAAGTGTACAAAGGTAAAACATAAAGATCACAAATTGGAGGGGTCAAAATAAAATGTAGACCTAGACATTTTATCCCTTTCGATAGTTTTTTTCGAGTCATTTCTGATTAGTCGGTGAAGTTAGTTTGAAAATTTTAAACTATTCATTTAACTACAATTATTTAGTCGACGAAATATTTTAAATAATAATTAAATGAAAAAATTACCTAACAACACACCCTTTTTACCATATTTTCTTACTTTCTCTACCGTTTTAGAGATAATCAGAACTTTTCACTTTTGCTCTCATCATCCCTTTTGAGTTTGTAACCTAAATAAGCCACAAAAAAATAAAAGTGATCAAAATAAGCCACTATTTTTGAAAGTAACTAAAAAGGTTTAGTGAAAGAAAATTTTTTACTTTATCCAATATTTCAAACGTTTTCCGTTAGCCATAACGGGTATATTTAATATATAACAAAACTATTTCTTACACATTATAAAATGTAAGTTTTTCTTACACTTTGTAAAGTGAAACTTTTTATTACACTTTATAAAGAGAAGAAAAACTTACATTTTACAAAGAGAAGTATTTTTTCAAGTTTTGCGCTCCTTATAATGTTAATCTTACAATCATATTGATTTGATATCATAAAAATAAAAAAATTATTACACTATGTATTTTTATTTTTTTATTCTGAAAACTCCTTTAAACTCTATTTAAGGAAATTCAAACATAGTACATGTCTTCTATTATTCTTAATTTCAATCACAAAATAATCTCTTCTAAATCAAAAGTTAGAGTTTCAATTAATTGGATGATGTAATTATACATATGATGAAAATATCATTTATTATAATTGTCCTCCCAAACACAATGCTAAATATTCAATTAATATCCGATATCATATATGTCTTTCGTCAATTTATGAAAAATGGGGCATAAATAGTATTATTTATAATTTGATTATAGTCGAAAAATACATATTTCATTTTCATCACAAGGACAAGTAAATTTTGGAGAGTGGATTATCTATAATGACGAATCGTTGACCGACTTTTTGAGGGTTCCAAATGATTACATAGATCAAATCAAGTTAGCAATACTTGAAACGGAAAAGGACCTAAAATACCCTTAAAGTATTGAAAATAGTACAAAATTACCCTTCATCCACCTATAGCTCCAAAATGCCCTTTTCATCTACCTATTGGCTCCAAAATACGCTTGTCATCCACCTTTGGGTTCAAAACTGACCACTTTTTAATTGTTTTAAAATTAAACTCTTTAAATACTTTTTAAATTACTTGGCATTCAACTATTGGTTATAATTTTAATTTATTTACATAATTTATAAACCAACCCACTACTCACTCATTACTAACTAAACCTCACCCAATTAATAATTCAATTATAATATCAAAATCGTCATAAACACTACTAAAACACGATGAAATTATAGATTCCTGAAAATGACATCCAAAATTATTCGAGTCCGAATCGAAACCCCAATTAAATTTAGGTTGAGGCGCTTATTTAGAATGACACTTTCTTTCAAAATTAAATTAGAAATTTATGATTAAAGGAAAAGAAGTAATACATCCTGAATTAATTCATGCACTTTTATAAATATAATTTTATAAATATTTATGATTTGTTTTAAAACCTGTAATATATTATTTTGAAAAAAAGTTACCTATGAAGTAACATCACATAATTGAGATGTAAGAATAATTAAGATGAACATAGTCAGATTTTTAAGTTTATCGGTGATTTTTATTTAGCCACTTGAATGTATGATAATTTACTTCTATAATTTTTAAAAACACTCAATTGGCAGTAGCTTGCATTAATAATGTGACGGGTTTATTAATTTAGAGGGATTTAATTAGTAATGGGTGGGTAGTGGATTGATTTATAAATTATACTAATAAGTTAAATTATAACAAATAGTTGAGCGCCGCGTATTTTAAAAAATATTTAAATAGTTTAAATATAAAACCGTTAAATAAGTGATCAATTTTGAACCAAAAGGTGGATGACAAGGGTATTTTGGACCCAATAGGTGGGTGGGAAGGGTACTTTGGAGCCAATAGGTGGATGGAGGGTAATTTTGTACCATTTCCAATACTTTGAGGATATTTTAGGCCCTTTTCCATACTTGAAATCTATGTTAGAAAGGAGTCTAAAATCAGCGAACAATGTTCTCCTTTATCGGTCAATGTCCATCCCCAATTAGAAAATCATGATAGCGTTGATGAATTTCCGATAACTCAATCTACTGATTTTTCTAACATGACTCATTATCAAAATATTCTTACCGATCAATATGATTTTGATACAATGTTTGGCTATACTGTTTTGTTTGTTGTTGTTGTTTAATAACATTTTAATTGTTTGGTTTGATCGTATCGTACTGTATTGTAATTTATAAATTTACTAAAATATTCTAATTATTCTAGGGAAGGAGGTTTGACTAGATTTAAATAATTAAGATAAAGCGTAAAATAGTATTTTGAAATAATATATAAATATATAATTGGAAAAAAAATTAAGTAACAATGGAAACACACCAAATTGGTTGTTCCATAAAATAGGGGTTTTCATTGTTACGTAACAACGAAATTTAACAATACAATACAATACAATACATTTTAAGTAACAATCAAAACAAACATTGTAGGTATAGTAACGATACAATACAATACAATGGATAATAATGATCCAAACATAGTGTAGTAATGTTCAATAATTATATTTCAATTATTATATGTTCATTTTGTCAATTATTATTTATTAATTTATATGATTTCTTATTATGATTATTATTTATTTTGTAGCGATTTGCTTCAGCAAGATAGGAATATTGCTCCAACTTATGGACTAGATAATTATTTTGGTAAGTCCTCACAGTTTGAAATGACGGAAAATGTTAGGACATTCTCAAATAATCATGCCTCGCCTATTTTTTCATGCAAATGATTATCAGTATGTCCAACACTTGATTTTTTTATTTAAGTTAATTGTTGTGATAAATATTTATATTTTTTTTTACATATATAGGAAAAACATCTCAATTGTATAACAAAAACTTCAAAAATACTTCATAAAGAGAACAAATCGTTAAAAATATTCCTTTTTTAAAGTATAAGTTTTTCTTCCACTTTATAAAGTGTAAGAAAAGTTTCACTTTACAAATTATAAGAAATAGTTCCATTAAATATTAAAATATAAACGTTATGGGACTAACGGAGAACGTTTGAAATATTGGATAAAGTGAAATTTTTTCTTCCAATGAGCCTATTTTAGTTACTTTCTAAAATAATGGATTATTTTGATCACTTTTATTTTTTTGTGGCTTATTAAGGTTCCGAACTCTCCCCTTTTCTAGGTACATCAATTTCATATCTCATACCCACGATGTTCCTTTCTTTTTTTTGAGCCACAAATCTATCCACAGTTACATAGATTAATTTATTTTTGAATTTTAAATCTTTTTTCTTTCCAATTAATGGTTTCAAGTTATTCAAAAGATAGATCTCTTTCAACCACTTCAGTTTTGATTTTATTAATTAATTTAAAAAAAATTGTTTTTCATCTTAAGAAATAACTTTATTAAGATATCTTGTTCACACTGTATTCATTAGTACTACTTGAAGACCTAAAAATAACTAGTTCTAAAAAAGAAATAACTAATAAATTAGATTATATATTTTTTGAAGCTAGAAACTTAGAACAGAAATTAGTAAAACACCTTAGATTAAGAAACATTCCAATAAAACACACTTTATGAAGTGCATGCCCTGTTTTTGGAGTGTAAGATTTCATAACCGAATAAGATATAGGCATATAGAAGATAAGAGACGATTAATAAGAATAAAAAAATCTATAGAAGCTTATATATATATATATAATAACGAATTTTTTGCACCAAAAAGTATTTATTTTGAAAAAACGGTAAACAACGAAGAATATATAAATGCTTTAATGTGGGAATTACAAGGGCTAGAAAGTGACATAAAATATGTAGGTAAAAGAATAAAACATTTTTATGAACATTATAAAGCAACTACCTTGGGATAAAAATAGTAATTAGTAAAAATAGCTTCATCAAAGAGTATAGAATATTTAGACTTACATATCCAAACAGAAAAAAGATTCCAAAGAGTAAAGCAAGACAGTATAATTAAGTGTAATTTTGAAAACGGAAACCATTGTTTACATACTGAAGACTCTCAATATAATACTCTAATAGACCTAATAATTAATCTTAGCGAAAAATTAAAGGAATCAAACAATAAAATTATAAAAATATTAAGTGAACAAGAAGAAATACAAAATAAGCAGAAGCAACTTTTTAGTAAGATAGAAAATAATTTAGACTACTTAAAAGAACAAGGAATAGACTTAAGTAAGAAATTAAACGAGTTAAAAAATAAATCTAGAGAAGAAGTTAATAATACACTAGTAATAAAAATACAAGAAATAAAAACAGAGTTAGAATCAATTAAAGAAATAGTTCTTTCATGATAGAGTTAGTAGAAACAGAAACATATAAAGAAGCAATAAAATTAATAGAAAAAAGAATAGTCCTCCCATTAGATTACAAAGAATTTAATCCATCTTCAAAGTCAGATCAAGTTATTATACAACAGAATAATATAATAATATCACTTCTATTACAATTACATAAAAAGATAGATAAAA
>NC_028647.1:12346789-12371526 GCF_001406875.1 Solanum pennellii
TTTATCTGGGTTTTGTCTGAGGGCTGGAGAAATATAATAATTTGGTCCTAATATTCCTCTAGCATAGTCTAAAGCTTCTGTGAAATCATTAAAACCTTTGAAAAGAGGTTTATGAAAATTTTTAATTGAATCTAAAACTTCTAACCATGTCTGAAAAACACCATTTGTCTTTCCATGAATTACTACGTAATATTTAAATCTATTTTCTTTATTTTTACTAGTAAAATAATATCCTAAAGCATTTAAGACTGCAATTACATATTTAGTGTCTTTTTTATTATGTGCTATCCATATGTTGTCTATAATGCATGTCTGCTGTTTGTCTAATTGACAGTCAGGTAAATGTCTAAATGTCCAATTGGACGGTCCGTATGCAATTAGATTTTGCTGTCCAAATTGCAATCTTTCTATTTTAACATCATCAATTTTATCTAATGATTTAAAATGTAAATTCGCTAACATTGTCTGTTTGTAAGAGTCTGCCAAACCTGAGGTTGAAGGTTGAACCTTTTTCCTTTGTCTGGTAGTAGAGGTCTCATTCTGTAAAATTTAAACTTTGATTAGTAATCTACTTAATTGATCTGCAATATTATTATCATTATATATATATATATAAAAAAAATCGCTGCCCCTGCAGCGATTTCCTTAATTTTTTTTTTTTTTAAAAAAAATTTATGAAATCGTTGCTCCCAGCAGCGATTTTTTTATTTTTTTCAAATTTTTTTTTTTATATCGCTGCTGGGGCAGCGATTTCCTTATTCTTAAAAAAAAAAATTAAATCGCTGCCTAGGCAGCGATTTCATTTTTTTAAAAAAAAAATCAAATTTTGCAAAATCGCTGGAGAGGCAGCGATTTTGCTTTTTTCGGTGGGGTAAGTCGCTGTTGGTGCAGCGATTTTATCGTTTTGGTTAATATAAAATTTTATATACCGTTTTGGAATTTTTGTTAATATTTTATACCCTTTAGGCTCCGGACTCTTGATATCATAGCGAACTGAGTTGTGCTTTTATTGAAAGAATGGATTAATTCTTTTTGATACTTTGTCACTATATCATATACATCATGTTTAATATCATAAAAAACTAAAAAAGTGTTTTATTTCGAAAAAAATGAACATGACCTTTATTAATATCCTATCAATATATGATATAAATCGTGGGTATCATAAAGTATTTGTGTCTTTTTTAAGAAGTAAATTGTCATTTCTTTATTACACTTAAATTTGTTAGTATAAATATGAGTAACATATTGTATCATAGATAACTGCATTTTTTAAAAACAGAATGAATTAGTATTTTGTAATAATTTGTCCGTAAAGTGACATGTGATATTTATGAGTTGTAGACTATGGTTAGATATTGTGTGCATAATATAATTTTGACCGGAGAATCATGATTAGGTCCACGGACATGGCGTTTGACCGATAAAATATAGAATTTAAATAGTACAGAGACTTAATTATGTGTTGATGTGTTATTGTATATGAAATTTTTTATGGGTGTTTCGTATGGATATGATCTATGTGTTGTTTAAATAATTGAATTTGTTGTGTTGCAAGTGTGCTTATAATTGTCATGCTTAGTTATATGTGTGATAGTGGTAAGGGTAACGTATGAGCTTATAGTTTGATGAGTTATTCGAAGTCAAGGTGAGCTTACGGATGAACAGTTACATGTATGTGTGAGAATAGTAGCCGTAACATATCGACTTGCAATTTTATAAAAGGCTCGAAACAGGTTAGCTTCTGAATGAGTGATTACATATTTCCAGAAAAGTCGGGTAATGATATATACATAAAGTTGATCCCCACAGATCCTAAATATTGGACATAAATAAAATCTTCAGTGTGTCCATACAATCGAGGGAAAGTGTGATGCATTGATAATAAATATGTATAATGACGCTGATGTACATATGTGCACATATATGAAGCTATGTATAACTCTTATGTTGCTTATGATTTTGTCATAGTTGATGTTATTGATCCATAAGATTAGTTGATATAACTAATTACTGAATACTTGTTACATATATTGAAAAATCTTGTTGGTTAGATTATTAATTAAAATGAACGAGGATGATTGGGGCGTTATATAGGATCTTCATGATTGCCAATGTGATTCCTATATTATGTTGCATGATTTTCTTGATGGCTGAAGATACTTACCAGTATGTGTAGTGTATTTGTAGCATTCTTGTTACATTTTTTTTTATGTAGTTATATTGTAGATTGACTTAAAATTTCTTATGTTAAGCGATGAGTAAGCATCTTAACTTTTATCTCTCTCTTTCCAACGAAAGTTATGTTGTTTAGTTTTGATCACCTTACTTGTTAAAGTTATGATTTTCGTAAATTTTAAAGTTTAAAAGTGTGTATGTTATTATTTGAAAGATCCACAATTGATTTTTCTATATATTCTTAATACAGGATAGTAAGAATTCACCTATTTTATTAAGAATAGAGAATAAGCGTTCATACAATTTCATAATTCTGATCGAAATAATCGCCTTATGATATAATGAAAGATACAACATAATTTAAAATTATAAAATTCAAAGTGAAAAACAATCATAACTGAAGAACACATTTGATATAATGAGTATATAAGATAATCTTAAGATAACCTTTTAGTACCTCTTAACTCCCGTTACAAAGTTTGTGAGAACTTATGTGGTATTAATGATAATTAATATGAAGATAATTATCACAACTGAATAAAATAATAATTGGGAAATAAAATAATTAAATGACAAAAATATTCTTCAAACCCTTTTTTCTATAGAAAAGAATCCTATATAAAGTGAGCCAACGAGGGCCAAAACTCTTGCAAAGTTGTTAAACCCTGTTTATCGAAATGGGGAAGGTGAAAGGGAAGCATCGTTTGGACAAGTACTATCATCTTGCCAAAGGACGAGGTTATCGTTCTAGGGCTGCATGGAAGCTTATACAACTCGATTCCTAGTTCAGCTTTCTACGTTCATCACAATCAGTACTTGATCTTTGTGCAGCACCTGGTGGTTGGATGCAAGTTGCTGTTAAACATGTAACCGTTGGTAGTCTTGTTATCGGAGTTGATTTGGTTCCAATTAGACCAATTCGTGGTGCTATTTCTGTTCAACAGGATATCACTACACCTAAATGTCGTTCAACTATTAAGAAACTTATGGCTGAGAATGGATGTAGAGCTTTTGATTTGATTCTTCATGATGGTTCCCCTAATGTTGGTGGTGCTTGGGCTAAATAAGCTACTACTCAGAATTTATTGGTTATTGATTCTGTTAAGCTTGCTACTGAATTGTTGGCTCCAAAAGGGACTTTTATTACAAAGGTCGCTAAAAATTCAATCTTTTTTTATTATGTTAAGCTTGTTGAAGTTATTATGAATGTTGACAAAGCGAAAAAGACTCTGTGCTCGGGGATGAGTTCCTTTAGTTAATTAATGGATTTCTGCTGTTCTCTTATGTAATTGGTTACTGGTCTGGTTAAGTTTTCGTTGCTATTTATGCCCTATATGAATCATGTAGAGTAATGCCAGAAAGCTTTAGTAGTATATGACTTGTAATTTTGAACTCTATGCAGTTGAATTCTAACTATGTTTACAGCTATTTGGCTAGAGAGAGAGAAAATTTTGAAAATTTCATTTCAACTGAGTTGCTGATTAAATTGTTTTATTTCCTTTATATGTTTTACCTTGCCGGGCAGCTGTGCTATTTTATTCTATTTTCTTGTCTTTGAGTATTTCTGCTGTAGCTTAACCAAAGTGCATCCTTTAAAGTTGATCCTCGTGAAGCAATGAGCACTAAATATCTTACATTGGTATCAACTATCTAAACACTACGTCGTTATATTCTTGGTCAATAACGATGTTCTTATATATCCTTTTCATTGTCTTATCCGTGTATTTTTTGGAATGGTTGAGTGCATCTCTGAAGCCAATGGTGTATTTGGCTGAATTCTGAGAGTTTTGTCTTTGCTTTAACTATCTCCCATGACCTACTGATTATTTATTGTGCCATTCTTCCTGCCTCATATGTTGGCAAAACTCTTGGCATGCACATGTAGTTGTCCAAAATGAAGCCCTTGGCCTCTTTTAATAATGTTGAGTCTGGCTCTAGTATGAGATCTATTGGTATTATTTACAATTAAAAGCAACCTCAAATAACATTTTTAGGTTCATTACTTTTACTTCTGGGAGGCAATGATCAATATTTGTATTTGTTGGAGCGTAATTGTGATGAAAATACTTTTTCTCATGCTCATACAAACAGAGTTGTACAATGGACTGATATGGTCTCCTCTTTTAGATTTTCAGATCTCAAGATTATAATGCAGTTCTTTATTGTCTAAGACAGGTAATTTTCCACTTCTATACAAAGTTCTATTTTCAAGTATAAAGGATCAAATTATCCCTCACTTTGAATTTCATCTACAGCTTTTTGAAAAAGTTGAGGTGGACAAACCTCCGGCCAGTCGTTCAGCATTTGCTGAAATTTATATTATATGTTTGAAATATAAAGCACCTTCAAAGATCGATCCACGATTTCTTGATATAAAGCACCTTTTTCAAGGAGGAAAAGAACCCCCCAAGGTACTGGAAGAGTTTTTGAATTATGGTCCTCTCTCACACTCTCTCCTTAACCCCCTCCCCGTTTTATCTCTTTTGCATGCTAGGTCCGTGCAGTTTCCTTTTCCTTAACATATATGCGCTCCTATAATCTAATTGAGCTTCTTGTGTGTACTTAATTAGGTGATTGATGTACTCGGGGCGACGAAGCAAAAGAGACACCGAGATGGGTATATCCTATGCTGTCTATTTATGCATTTGAATAATTGTTTCAAGTCCATGAAAAGGAACATGACATCATTGACTATAATCAAATGATAAAACATGTTTTTTGTGCATAGATTTTTGGGACACTGAACTTTGTAAACTGAACCAGTCTGCTTTTAACACTTCCCAGAATCTGCCCTTGTAGTCCAACTGATGCAGGGAAGCAGATGATGTGTTTGTCCTTTTTGACAAGTACACAACTCACTAAATGTAGTATCTATGGGGATGCTTGACCAGCTTCTCGTACAAGCTTGAATTACGAGAAGAAGCTGAATACGTCTTTGTTTGCTAAATAATAATAATAGGTGACCATTCTTTTGAAGAGATGCAGTGACATTACATAAGGAGAAAGACAGTTTGCTAAAAATAAGTTGTTTTTTCCCTTTTCTTTTGGTTTCATCATATGGGTTGAGTTCTTGTGAGATTTTTTGTTGAGGAAGATTAAGCGAAGTGAAAAACAAACATCTGACAATGGGCCATGATGCTAGGTTAGGAGGTTACTAAGTAGTTTGAGCACTGAAAAGAGTGTAAAATTGTCAAATGATGAACGGGAGAAGAGAGTGTGTGGTGACAGAGAGAGAAATGTGTGAGTTTGTGGGGCTCTGGCCTTTGGCCATTGAGGGCCGTTTTAGTTTCTGCATCCCCAGCATCGCAGCAGTTTGTTCTTTATTCTTCCTAAAACTTGGCCTGCTTCACTTCCTTCATGGTCTCGCAGGACGGTGGATTATGACTGTTTGTTCCATCAAAATAAAGTGGATGTTTGTTTATCAGTCTGATGCTGAAGTTTCACTCTCCAAATCTCTTTCTTTGCATGTATTAATGAGAATTTTGGACTGAGTTGATAATGAAGCTCTCAGTTTGCTTAGTCTTCCTCACTAATAAATTCCAGCCTCAACTTGTACTAGTCCGTTTTAGAGCCTATAATTGTTGGGACAACATGTAAAACCTCTTAGCTCCCGTTTGGTCATAGGTTTTGAAGATGAAACTTGAAAATTTAAGTTTTTGAAGTTGTAATTTTGGAACTTGAAGTTTTTTGAGTGGAAGTCCCAAAAACCCCAAAAATTGAAGTTTACAGATTTGAAGCTTCAAAATCCAATCAAATTTCATGCCCAAACAGCGATTTGAAAATATATTTTCAAAATCTATGGCCAAATGCTAGCCTAGTATATTGGGACTCGTCTTTTTTATTATCCATCAATAATAGATGATGTCATTCCAGTAGCTATTACCTTGAAATTTGAATTTCCAACTATTTGTCAACTTTCAAATGATTCATGTTAACTTTGATTCAGTCTAATGGGTTAGCCATTCTTAGAGCTAAATCTGGGTGAAGATTTCAGTTAATTGATTTCCTTATTTCTATTTTAGATGCATGAATTGTCCCATCACACTTGCATCTATATGACATTTGTATAAATGAACCTTGCAGGTACGAAGATGGAGCCACAGTCCTAAGGAAGGTGTGCTCAGTTGCAGATTTTGTATGGTCCGATAATCCTGTTCAGGTCCTTGGTTCATTTACTTCAATGAGCTTTGATGATCCTGCGTGTTTGGCCATTAGAGATCACACTCTTACAACAGAGGAGGTATATTACATGTGGTCTATTATAGGCTATAGCCTGTTGTTGCTAGATGCTGTAGTTGCTTGCTATCCTTAGCCTTACACTTCAAATTTTGTGTCAGGTTAAATCTCTATGTGATGATTTGCGTGTTCTTGCAAAGCAAGAATTCAAGTATCTCTTGAAGTACGAAACGGAAACCTTTTTAGCACCTTTCCGTTTTTGGATGCTCAATGTTCTTGGTTGAATTTAGTTACATTATTCTCTATTCTCATTCTTTTATGTTCCTCTTATGATTTTTCTAATGCAAAAGATGCATTTTTACTAGGTGGCGTATGCAGATAAGAAAGCTTTATCACCTGAAAAAATAAAGACCCTAACAGTTTTTGAAAGTGAGAGCAAAGAAGGTGAAGATGAAGATGAAGATGAAGATGAAAGAGTTCTCAATGAAATAGAGGAGAAAACCAATATTTTGGAGAAAAAGCAGAAAAAAGAGAAGAAACTTCAAGCAAAAAGACGAGCCAAGGTTTATGCATATGCTCCACCAAGTCTCTTTCAATTTTTGTTTTGGTTTGCTGCTGTTGTTTACACAATAGTTAAGACTGTTCCATACAACATCATCTGGGGAGTGTTATTTTCTGCTGAGCTCAGAAGAATTAATGGACAAGCAAGTATCCCAAATTGTAAAATTTTGTGCTTTTCCTTATGGAAACAAGTGTGCTTTCATGCATTTCCAGTTGTCAAACATTTGGAAAAAACTTATGGTGGCTCCTCGCCGTCTTCTGAATACCCCCGTAAACATCTTCTCTTCAGGGTATCTTAGCTATAAACAGATTAGTCGAACTAGAGCCTGGGAAAAGTTGCAGTTCAGAGACAGGTGGAATATTTATTTGATTGCCTGTAGGTCAATGACTAAAACTCACACCTGGGCATTCTGGGAAAAATTATACTTGCTACTAAGTATTATTTGGTTGATATATTGACATTCGGGTTTCTTGATTTTTTTATAACTGAGAAACCCTTGAGTCCAGTGGATCTTGGTCTGAAACTCAGTGGATGGTCTGTTCCGCTACACTTCTCCACTTAAACACCAGGCTTTTCTCTGCGGTCGGATTCAACCTGTGACAAGGTGGTCTGTAGTACCTGCTTGTTTCCGGTGGGCTATTTTGAGAGAAAGAAACCTCAGGTGTCATGAGAATATTACTAACACCATTCAGAAGGTTAAAGAAAATTGCATTGACGTGTTGTATATTTGGTGTAAAGAAGATGGTATAGAAGAAGTAGAACAGTTGGTGGATTTCCTGGGATCTATGTAATTACGGAAATAGCTTGAAACTTTTTGGAAGTAGCCAGAATACCCTTAATGCTGGTGAATACAACTCTACCTTTAACAAAAAAGAGAAAAGATTCCTATCTCTGACGAGCGCCTAATTCACACATCACTTGTTGTGCGCTTAACACTCGACCAAAGTTTTGGAGTGGTTTCTTGAATTGATATGTACCCTCTAGCAACTTCTTTTACTTTCTTAAAATCATGAAGTAGTCACATGGGATCTATTTCACTGATTGTTTCCTTTTTATTCTTCTGATTGCAGGAAAAAGCACGCAAGGCACTTGGGATACAAGTAGATGCGACAGAGGATGGTTATGGTGATCAGGATTTGTTCTCTCTATCTTCCATCAAGGTATTTCACACTTTAGCTTCTTTGTTATATCATTTGCACTGGTGGACTGGATGCGGCTTTTACAGAGAAATTGTTTTTCCTCAAAGTTAATCTGGTTGAAATCTCTGCTCTTCGTCATCCATATTATTTTAGAAAATCTACATCTAGATATCACATGCATTTGGAAAAACATTTCAGGGTAAGAAAGATCTTGTAGCTGTTGATAACAGTGAATACAACAAACAAACTACTGAGGTAAGCGATGAAAGTGATGAGGAAGCCCAGGAACATTCATCCAGTAATCTGGACTCTGAAGACGAACGCAGAAGGTATTATGGCCAGCCCTTTGCGGATCTGCTTCTATAATTGATTGTTGCCTGTAAAATTCTAAAGCTACAAGGTCTCTTTTTCCCTTCATTTTCAGACACGATGATAATATTCAGGCATTATTTGATGAGGCTTATGAACGGTATTTGGGTAGAGTGGAAGGTAAATCAAAACAGAGAAAGCGATCCAAACAAGCACACTTGAAGGATGATCTGCAGGTAAGTGAGGTTTAAGTTGCACTACAAAAGTTATATCCGATCATCCTCTCCTTTGTTCTTTTCCTGTTTCCTTTTGCTATGGACCGAGCTTCTTGTTTCCTTCACCAAGTACTTTGTATATAAATTCAATAGAGGTCATTCTTTTAGTGCTTAATTGATGATGCTCTGCTAGATTTAGTAGGAGCTAACTTGTTTGAGCTTTGTTCTAATTTGGCAAAGATTTAACTCCTGTTTTTTCTGGTTCAAAATTGATCTGTAAAAGACTCCTAATCTGGGTTGTGTTTGCCCCAGGGAGCACAACTTCATATCCTTCCTATATACATACTTGACTTGTTATTATTTACATTTATTTCCTATATTACAACTTGTTAGCTGTAATAAAGTGGCATGCAGATTTCAAATAAATATTGACTGCGATTGTAAATTTGGTAAGATTCAGTTTTTACCAAAACAAAAGTCAAATTCAAATTGATTTATATAAATCTTGACTGGCCTTATACTAGGATTACGTAGAAGGATTGAATCAATTTTTATCATTATCTTAAACTTTCCAAGTGCCTTTCATAAATCATCTAAAAGAAAGTGTAACAAAGTGGTTTGTTTTTTCACATGGCTTCTTCAAGTTACTCAGAAGTTTATCTTCTTTTCTGTCGTTCTTTGCATTAATTGTAGTGCTGCTCTTTCTTTTCCAGGATGGCAATGATGATAGCATGATGATTGATTCTGCTCAAGACTCTGAGAGTGACATGGAAGATAATGAAGTCAACCCTCTTGTTGTACCTCTTGAGGATGCACCACCTCAGGAGGAGATTATGAAGATGTGGTTTACTCAAGATGTTTTTGCTGAAGCAGAAGAGCAGGATGTCTTGGACAAGTATGACATTAATGATGAAATGCAAATAGATGGAGGGGCTAAGAAGATCCAACAATCTAAGGAACTGACAAATGATAAACAGCAGGGAGAAACTAAGGATATGACGAGGAGGAAAACAAATGGTGGTTTACAGGTCTCAGCTAAGACAGATGATGATTTTGAGATTGTTCCTGCTCCTGCTACTGATTCTAGTGACTCATCATCTGATGAATCTGATGACGATATTGGCACCAAGGCTGAAATATTGGCTACAGCAAAAATGACTCTGAAGAAAAGGCCTAGGGAAGAAATGATTGATGATGCTTACAACAGATATATGTTCCACGATGAGGGGTTGCCGAAGTGGTTCATTGATGAGGAAAAGAGAAATTTCCAGCCAGTGAAACCCGTGACAAAAGAGGAGATTGCTGCAATGAGAGCTCAATTTAAAGCAATTGATGCTCGGCCTGCAAAGAAGGTTGCAGAAGCCAAAGCTCGTAAGAAACGGGCAGCACATAGAAAGCTAGAGAAGTTTAGGAAGAAAGGTAACTCAATATCAGACCAAACTGAAATCTCTGAAGGTTCAAAGAGAAAAATGATTGAACAACTATACAGGAAGGCAGCGTCAACAAAAAAACCAGAAAGGGAATATGTAGTGGCAAAGAAGGGAGTTCAAGTTAAGATTGGCAAGGGAAAGGTCCTTGTCGATCCAAGAATGAAAAAAGATGCAAGAAAGCATGGAATGAAAAAGAAGACGCAACCAAAAAGGAAAAGGCTCAGGAAAGGCTTTAACAGCAGCTTAAGCTCATGATTTTTGTTGTTCACATTTTGAAATGAATTAGTCTTCAGATTTTCTGATCTCTTATTGCCTTTTTCTGTTTTCTATTTATATATACATTTAACTGACGCATTTAAATCATGATATTCTTTCTTCTTTTTTTAGTAAAACTACACTTCAATTGGAGGTGGCTAAGCCATAGAAATTTTTCGTAGTAGGAATACTTCAATCAGAAGCAATCTACTTTTGTAAATCATGAGATACTTTATTTGAAAGCACCCTAGAATCATAGTAACTATATTTTCTTTGTGTGCATAATTTTCAGAACTTCAACCGATGATCACAAGATAGACATATAATATGGGTTCGTATGAAATACTTTGAAAGCATGTAATTTGAATCAAATCATGCATAATAAGATTAAATATAATCGATTGGATCATAAATAATCAAAATCATGAAGAATCATATACGACTCTGGAGTTTTGGGTTGAAATGATTGAAGGGAATAGAGAAATCTTTGGGTCTCGATGAAGGAGAACATATACTTAAGCCTTGCAATTAGAGGAAGAGATTCAAAAGTTTGAAGAACCCTAATCCATTTGAGAGAACCCTTGGAGAGAATTTACACTGAAAATCTTGAGAGATTTTGGGTGAGTGAGGGGGAAATAGGTAGACTTTGAAGGGTAAAAGCAATAATAGGGCTTAGTTATAGGGTCAAAACGGCATAGTTTAGGTGTAGAAAAGATAAGAAATAACTCAAATAACCCTAACTTAAAAATTGTCAGAGGTGACCTACAGTTCGTACAAGCTTTTGTGGACTGTCCTGGTCATCCGTTGATCAAAGTACTAGAGACCAAAATTCCAATCACTTTTCAGGAGCACTTTCGACAGTTCGTAAACCCTTCTACGAGTCGTAGGTCTCAATTGTAGAATCCAAAAGTCGATCAAAATTTCACCAAGTTTGGACTCCTTCCTACGAGTTGTATATACTTCTATAAACTGTCACAGTGGTCTATAAGAATTCCTCTAGGTTTGGGCATCTCTTACAACAACTGCCCCTCCTACAAACTTTATGACCTAGTACGGTCCGTAGGCGGGTCGTGCAACATGCATCAATAGCCAAGTTTCAGAATTTTCTTTCCAACTCAAATTACCAAGTTTCGAGGTGTTACATTTTTAGTAACAATCTTCTTGTTTCAAAACTAAAGTACCCTGTATGAATTAGTCTTAGTTGAATCTAGCTAGTGGATCCATATAAGTTCATGATTATGGTCTTTACCGTGAAAAGTAGAATACTCTCTCTTTTTCAGTATGAGACAATACAATGAACTCCAGTTATAACTTATATGATTTATGTGGGTTAAGGGTATTCCCACATAGGCTTATGACTTCCTCAAAGACATGAATTCCCACAAAGGCTTATGACTTCCTCAAAGACTTATGATACGATAATGATAATTATTTAAAGAAGAATGCATGACCTTATATTATGTTTTATGAAATATATGATCAAATTTATGTTATATTTATTTGGTCATTGCATTATTATATTTTTAAATTTATCATGTTATCTTGTTATAATCATGCATAGTTTTCCATATTCAGTACATTTTGAGGACTGACCACATGCATCTCTTGTGTGTGTATTATTTTATAGTATAGATTCTAATGAATATTACTAAGCCCGTGCTTTAGTATTGATCCTATCATATATCAGGATTGTATTCTGAATCGGTCATCGGGGTCTTGTCATAGTTTGAGTGTCACTATCGGGTCCTAGATCAATTACCGGGGTTGATTTTTGAATCATAAATTATTTTTCTAAAATATATTTTCTAGTTTCAAGTAAAAAGTAAAAGATATTTTCTTGAAAAATATTTTTCATTCATCAACAAAATGTTAAATTTTTTTTTTCAAAAAAATATATTTTACTCACTAACCAAACATGAGAAAAAACTAACTAAAAAACCACTTATTTTTCGAAAAAATATTTTGTACGAAACTATTTCCCCCTTACCAAACACACCCTAATACAAGAAAGAAAGTACCCTAATATTTTCCTACTATGTGACATACCCAATTACATGTTTTAGGCTTTTGTGTTGTTCACGCGAGCAACACGTGAGAGAAGAACACAAAATCATATATAAAGTCGGCCAGGGGCCAAAACCCTAGCAAACTTGTTAAACCCTCTTGGTTGAAATGGGGAAGGTGAAAGGAAAGCATCGTTTGGACAAGTACTATCATCTTGCCAAAGAACAAGGTTATCGTTCTAGAGCGGCATGGAAGCTTATCCAACTCGATTCCAAGTTCAGTTTTCTACGTTCATCACAATCAGTACTTGATCTTTGTGCAGCACCTGGGGGTTGGATGCAAGTTGCTGTTAAACATGTACCGGTTGGTAGTCTTGTTATCGGTGTTGATTTGGATCCAATTAGGCCAATTCGTGGTGCTATTTCTGTTCAACAGGATATTACTACACCTAAATGTCGTTCAACTATTAAGAAACTTATGGCTGAGAATGGATGTAGAGCTTTCGATTTGGTTCTTCATGATGGTTCCCCTAATGTTGGTGGTGCTTGGGCTAAAGAAGCTACTAGTCAGAACTCATTGGTTATTGATTCGGTTAAGCTTGCTACTGAATTGTTGGCTCCAAAAGGGACTTTTATTACAAAGGTACTCGCTAAAAATTCAATCTTTTTCGATTATGTTAAGCTTGTTGGACAAAGTGGAAAAGACCGTTTACGTCTTACTATGAGCTTTATGTTTTTGTCATATTAGATTCTGGATCTGCGATGATGAGTTCCTTTATTAGTTTATGTAATTGGTTACTGGCGTTTTTATGTTTTCTTCGTTATTTATGCCTGTATGAATCATTTGGAGTAATGCCAGAAAGCTCTAGTAGTCTATGACTTCTAATTTTGAATTTAGATTAACGTTATTCTGTGTTGCCGGGATTCTAACTATGTTCAACACAGCCATTTGCCTACAACAGTCGGAAAATTTTGAAATGTCATTTCAACTGAGTTGCTGATTAAATTTTTCTATTTCCTTCATATGGCTTACCTTGCCGGACAGCTGTGCTCTTTTATTCTAGTTTCTAGTCTTTGAGTATTTCTGCTTCCCAAAGTGTGCATCCTTTAAAGTTGATCCTCATGAAGGAACGAGCACTACATATCATACATCGCTGCCAACTATCTAGGCGCTACATTGTCATTATCCTGTTCAATAACTATGTTCTTTTAGTAATCTTTTTCTTGATACATCATTCTTTTCGTTGTTTCATCAGTGTATTTTTTTGAATGGTTGAGTGCATCTCTGAAGCTAATGGTGTATTTGGATGAATTCTGAGGGTTTTATCTTTGCTTTAACTATCTTCCATGGCCTACCGATTATTTATTGTGCTACAATTCCTGCCTCATATGTTGGCAAAACTCTTGGTATGCACATGTATTTGTCCAAAATAAAGCCCTTGGCCTCTTTTAACAATGTTGAATCTGGCTCTAGTGTAAGATCTGTTGGTATTTACACTATTAAGCAACCTCAAATAACATTTTTAGGTTCATTCCTTTTTCTGCTTGGAGACAATGATCATATTTGTATTTGTGTATTTGAGCGTAATTGTGATGAAAATACTTTTTCTCATTCTCATACAAACATACTTGTCCAGTAGACTGATATGATCTTCTCTTTTAGATTTTCAGATCTCAAGATTATAATGCAGTTCTTTACTGTCTAAGACAGGTAATTTTCCACATCTATACCTAGTTTTATATTCAAGTATAAACGGAACGAATGATCCCTCACTTTTGAGTTTCATCTACAGCTTTTTGAAAAAGTTGAAGTGGACAAACCTCTGGCCAGTCGTTCAGCATCTGCTGAAATTTATATTATAGGTTTTAAATATAAAGCTCCTTCAAAGATCGATCCACGACTTCTTGATGTAAAACACCTCTTTCAAGGAGGAAAAGAACCCCCCAAGGTACTAAAAGAGTTTTTGAATTATGGTCCTCTCTCACACTCTCTCCTTAAACCCCTCCCCCTTTTATCTCTTTTGCATGCTAGGTCCGTGCACTTTCTTTTCCTTAACATATAGACACTCCTGTAATCTCATTGAGCTTCTTGTGTGTACTTAATCAGGTGATTGATGTACTCGGGGTGACGAAGCAGAAGAGACACCGTGATGGGTATATCCTATTTTGCTGTCTATTTATGCATTTGAATAATTGTTTCAAGTGCATGAAAGGAACATGACATTCTATTGACTATAATCAAATCATAGAAACATGTTATTTGTGCATAGATTTTTGGGAGCTTGAACTTTGTAATTCATTCTGCTTTTGAAACTTCCCGGAATATGCCCTTGTAGTGGAACTGAGGCAGGGAGGCAGATGATGTGTTTGTCCTTTTTGACAAGTAAACAATTCACTAGATTTAGTATATATGTGGATGCTTGACCTTCTTCTCATACTAGCTTGAATTCGGAGAAGAAGCTGAATCTGTCTTTTTTGGCTAAATAATGATAATAGGTGGCCATTCATTTGAAGAGATGCAGTATACAATGATAAAGACAGTTTGCTAAAAATAAGTTGTTTATTCCTTTTTATTTTGGTTTCGTCACATGGGTTGAGTTCTGGTGAGATTTTTGTTGAGCAAGTATTAGCAAAGTGAAAAACAAACATCTGACAATGGGCACAACAGGTTGAGAGGTTACTAAGTAGTTTGAGTACTGAAAAGAGTGTAACATTGTCAAATGATGAATGGGAGAAGACTGTATGGTGACAGAGAGAGAAATGTGAGTTTGTGGGGCTCTTGCCTTTAGCAGCATCGCAGCAGTTTGTTCTTTATTCTTCCTAAAACTTGGCCTGCTTCACTTCCTTCTTGGTCTTGCAGGATGGTGGATTATGACTAATTTTGTTCCATCAAAATAAACTGGATGTTTGTTTTCTGTCTGATGCTGAAGATTTCACTCTCCAAATATCTTTCTTTGCATGTATTAATGAGAATCATGCACTGAGTTGATAGTGAAGCTCTCAGGTTGCTTTGTCTGCTCTCAGACTTCACTAATAATTCCAGCCTCAACTTCTACTAGTCCGTTTTAGAGCCTTTTATTGTTGGGGCAACATCTGAAACCTCTTAGCTCTTGTTTGGCCATATATTTTGAATTAAGTTGTAATTTTTGGAATTTTGAAGTTGTGTGTGGAAGTCTTTTAAACCAAAAATAATTGAAGTTCGCAGATTTGAAGCTTTCGAAATCCAATAAAATTTCATGGCAAAACAGCTATTTGAAGATAAACTTTTCAAAATCTAGTCCCAAAATCTATGGCCAGATGCTAGCTTAGCATACCCGGCTCATCCTTTTTATTATCCATCATTAATAGATGATGTCATTCCAGTAGACCTTACCATTTGAATTTCTAACTAATTGCCAGCTGTCAAATGATTGATGTTAACTTTGATTCAGTCTAATGGGTTTGTCATTATTAGAACTAATCTGGGCGAAGATTTGAGCTAATTGATTTCCTTCTTTCTATTTTCAGATGCATGAATTATCTCATCAGACTTGCATCCATATGACATTTGTATAAAATGAACCTTGCAGGTACGAAGATGGAGCCACAGTCCTAAGGAAGGTGTGCTCAGTTGCAGATTTTGTATGGTCTGATAACCCTGTTCAGGTCCTTGGTACATTTTCTTCAATGAGCTTTGATGATCCTGCCTGTTTGGCCATTAGAGACCACACTCTCACAACAGAGGAGGTATATTACGTGTGGTCTATTTTAGGCTATAGCCTGTTGTTGCTAGATACTGTAGTTGCTTGCGATTGGTAGCCTTACACTTCAATTTTTGTGTCAGGTTAAATCTCTATGTGATGATTTGCGTGTTCTTGCAAAGCAAGAATTCAAGTATCTCTTAAAGTACGAAACAGTAACCTTTTTAGCACCTTTCCTTTTTGGGATGCTCAAAGTTCTTGATTGAATTTAGTTACATTATTCTGTATTCTCATTCTTTTATGTTCCTCTTATGATTTTTTGATGCATTTTTACTAGGTGGCGTATGCAGATAAGAAAAGCTTTATCTCCTGAAAAAATAAAGACCCCAACAGTTGTTGAAAGTGAGAGCAAAGAAGGTGAAGATGAAGGTGAAGATGAAGATGAAAGAGTTCTCAATGAAATAGAGGAGAAAACCAATATTTTGGAGAAAAAACAGAAAAAAGAGAAGAAACTTCAAGCAAAAAGACGAGCCAAGGTTTATGCATATGCTTCACCAAGTCTCTTTCAATTTCTGTTTTGGTTTGCTGTTGTTTACACATAGTTAAGACTGTTCCATACAACATCATGTGGGGATTGATATTTTCTGTTGAACTCAGAAGATTTAATGGACAAACAAGTATCCCAAATTGTGAATTTGTGCTTTTCCCTTGAGAAAACAAGTGCACTTTCATGCATTTCAAGTTTTTAACCCCAAAAATCTTTTCTTCAGGGTATCTTAGCTATAAAACGAATTAGTCTTAAGTAGAGCCTGGATAAAGCTGCAGTTCAGAGCCAGGCTGATTATTTATTTGATTGCTTGTGTAGGGCAATGACTGAAACTCACACCAGGGCATTCTGGGAAAATTAAACTTGCTACTAAGAATTATTTGGTAGAAGTCTTGACATTAGGGCAATGACTGAAACTCACACCAGGGCATTCTGGGAAAATTAAACTTGCTACTAAGAATTATTTGGTAGATGTCTTGACATTAGGGTTTCTTAATTTTTTTTTTGTAACTGAGAAATCCTCGAGTCCAGCGGCTCTTGGTTTGAGACACGGTGGATGATGGTCTGTCCCACTACACTTCTCCACTTAAATACCAGCCTTTTTTGTGCAGTCAGATTCAGCCTGTGACGAAGTGGTCTATATTACCTGCTTGTTCTGGCTGGCTATTTTGAGAGAAAGAATCCTCAGGTGTCATGAGAATATTACTAACACTATTCAGAAGGTTAAAGAAAATTGCATCAACATGTTGTATTTTTGGTGTAAAGAAGATGGTATAGAACAAGTAGAACAGTTGGTAGATTTCCTAGGATCTATGTAATTAAGGGAATAACTTGCATCTCTTTGGAAGTACTCAGCACACCCTTAATGCTGAAGAATACAACTCTACCTTTTTTTTAGAAAAAAGAGAGAAGATTTCAATCTCTGACAAGCGCCTAATTCACACGTCACTTGTTGTGCTCTTAACACTAGACCAAAATCTGGTAGTGGTTTCTTGAATTGATATATACCCTCCAACAACTTCTGTTACTTCCCTAAAATCATGAGGTAGTCACATGGGATCTATTTCACTGATTGTTTCCCCTTAATTTTTCTGATTGCAGGAGAAAGCACGCAAGGCTCTTGGGATACAAGTAGACGCGACAGAGGATGGCTATGGTGATCAGGATTTGTTCTCTCTATCTTCCATCAAGGTACTTTCACACTTAGATCCTTGATATATCATTTGCACTAGTGGACTGGATGCAACCTTTACAGAGAAATTGTTTTTCCTAGAAGTTTTATCTGGTTGAAAGCTCTGTTCTTCAACGTCCAGATGAAGTCTGGTGTATTTGAGAAAATCTACATCTAGATATCAACTAGATATTGTAGCTAGAAACCGAAATAGTTGCTATGTGATAGTATCTACTTGTCTATTTTTTGTTAGGTTTGTTTTATTTATATATTTGCTTTAAGTTCGTGTTATGAAATTTGTGGTAGTTTAGTTGGATGATGCTTTAGAGGAGCATTTTGTGATAGGAAGAATTCGCTCTACTGAATCTTGATAGCTAAACAACATTCTGAAAGCATATGTGAATTGATCAACATGGGTTGTTCTCTGAAGGGGTTCTTTAACTTACAGAACAAGCTGGTGAAAAGGGTCAACAGGTGATTTTGATTTTAAAAGGGTCTTCTGAATTCACTTGCTTTTAGTTGGAAATGGTAATTTGAGATTCTGGAAGAAAAAGGAATGTAACATAAAATTGAATTATGGTTTCCCAATTTTAAATTTTCTCTGAAATGACAGGAATGTAGGGGAGCTTTTTAGCAAGGAAGGTAGCAGATTTTCTGGAATTTAACTTTCGACATATCCATACAGGATCTAAAATTTGAGATGTAAACATTGATTCAAAGGTTATATCATAACCAGCCAATTTATTGAGGTGATTTGATGGCACCCTTTTGGAATCATTGTGGATGCTATAGAACGGTTGAAGGTTAGTTCTTTTTTGGGTGCATCTAGTGGGATGCTATTCTGAAAGAAGATAATTTGAGGAGATGCGTATCATAATATTTATTGTTGCTTAAGTAGAGGACACAAGGAGTAGACCCACATTTGCCCACTTTCTCCTAGTTTCATCAATAAATCTTATATTCTAAAGTAGTGATGAAAGTTGGTAGACATACATATTGGAGGTTAGAAAAAGAGGTTATGGAAGATGCCTCCATTTGGTATTTTTGGTTAATATGGAGGGAGGAAATTTTGAAAGAATTGAGTGCTATCAGGGGCGTATCTAGGATTTCGGCTAGATGGGTGTACGATTATAAAAAAAAAATGTATGTTAAATATAAATTTGATCGATTTAACTTTTAGGTTTTTAATATGAACCATTAAATTTTAAAAATTATAACCACTCTGTCAAACATGCACTTGCTATAAGTTGCTAGATTTCTGATGGACAACCCTCCCTGGTTTATGGTTTAGTTATTTTGCTATATCAGATAATATTGGTGACTGACTAATTACAGTTGTCAAGTTGCTTTAGAATCTTTCTGCGGGTAGAAGTAAATTGATATTTAGAACCATAACATTTTTTATAGGATACGACATTTCATAGATGTGAATGTTAATGATTAAATTTATATGTTATAATATACCCTAAAGAATTATCCATGATGTAATTAGTTTAGTTCAGTAAATAGAAAGGTGCAGTGGATAGTGGTTTGTAGGATAGCAGCAGGGCAGATGTGCTTTTGAGCATTTGTGACGTGGTTGAGATTTCAAGGATACAGAGAATAGGGGAAGTTAAATCCACCCCCTCTCCAAATTTATATACTACACACGTTTAAAAAATAAACTATTGAACCAAAAATATAAAGAGTGTTCAGGAATGCACACCATTTCAATTTCCACATTTGTTCAATAAGCAATATGGATGTCTGTAACTTGTGGACATTTAGAAGCCTATGGCATCCACCAAGTAAAAAGTTGGTGTATCTGGTTGACCATCCTAAAGTTGGGAAAATCTCAGAGCATTCTAAGGAAGTGTGAGGGTGTATTGTGCGGAGACGAGATAAGAAAAAACTAAGTTGCTCGGACTCTGGTGCGGGTATCCGAGACGGATGCGCATCCGAGAGTCGGATTCGGCGAAATCCAAATTTTAAGATTCTTGGGTGCGAATCCGAGTATGGATACGGGTGCGGGGATACGACTAAAAAATTTCAATATTATAAAAATATAGTTATGAAGATATTCTACTTCTTAATCTTATAGCTTATAACGTCTAGTCTGCGTGGATTTAAAATTTATACATTACGTGTTAAAATTTGAAATTTTAACAAAATAATAATAATAGATTTAAAATTTTAACAAAATAATAATAATAATATATTTAATATAATTTTAAAATGAAATTTGTAGATGTAAAATGTATAAATGCCTTATCTTTTATCTATACAAGGTAAAGTTGTTTCCAATCGAATCACTATTTAAAAAGGAAATTTTAATATGACTTATAGTATAACTTAATGGTATGAATTTTATTACTTCATTCATCCCATTTTATGTAATACAATTGAGTATACGTAAGAGTACTAACACACTTTAATATATATACTAAGTACTAAATAAAACTACACTTATTTTTTTTTTTAAAAAACCATTTCTCTGGCTCCCTGCAGACCATGTACTTATTTAAAAAAAGTCAATGTACCTTTTCAAGAAAAAGTATGTACTTTTCAAGAAAAATTAAAAAAAGGCTATTCTTTTTACTTGTTTCAACTTTCAAGAAAAATACATATTTCTTTTACTTGGTCCAACTTTCAAGAAAAAAACTCTTCTTCTCTTTTCAGTTCTCTGTTGTTCTCAACTTTCCGTCATTGTCGCCGGAAACTGATTTTCTCTTCTTCTCTTCTCTCTTCTCTGTACTTTTTCAAGCTTTGTAATCTTTACGTCGTCGGAAATTGATTTTTTCTTACCCAATCTTTTCTCGGCTTCGGTCAAAGTGTACGGATTGGATTGACCGAATCCGACACGCACCCCGCACCTGAGTTGTGTCGAGACGGGCTCGCCTGCAAAAATGAAGAGTCCGTGCAACTTAGAGAAGAAAGGAAAATAGGGATGAAGTTGATACTTCCAGGACCACTGTTGGACAGTAATTTCTTGGGGTTGCTTTGGACCATCCTTAACATGGCAGTGCTGAACAGCAAACAGAGAGAGAGAGAATGACATTTGAAGAGTATTGCTTTGGACCATGGCAGAAAAGGACTGTAAGACGCAGCAAATAGGACTGTGAGATGGGGTTATCATATTATATAATAAGAAATAAGAAACACATCTTTTCTATAAGGCGGATGCATCTACCTTGAATAAAATGCAAGGTAAGAGTGATATCTTTATTGGCTCTCAAATGGGACCACTTTAAGTGTTCCACTTAGCAAGACTTAAAGGTTATCTCTCCCTTTTCCCCAACTTTTTTCATCTATCTTTTAAACCCTATTGAGAATAATCCTTAAAATAGCATGCATTTGGTGTACAATTTGGAGTGAGAGGAACGAAAGGTGTTTTGAGGGGACTCAGAACAACATTCAGAATCTTAAAATGAATTGTTTAGGCCTTTTTTATTTTTGGTGTGAGCTAAAACTACAAGCTCAAACAGAAGATATTTGTGATGTTTTAAACTTTTTGTAAGGCACAGAACTGAATTACAAGTTGTAAGTTGTAATACTTTTGAAAGGGGGTGTACTACACTATGGTTGTAGTATACCTGTGGATATATAGAAGTATACCTGTGGTTATATAGAAGTAAAGTTACCATTATCAAAATAAAATAAAATAGTAGTAATGCTTTCTAGCTTTTTTACCGAGACTAAACACATGCTATTTTTTCTTATCCTTTCCATTGTTAGATACGTGATATGCGGATTTGTTTCACTACTAATCTTGATAATTTTTCTTTTCACCCAATTTAATTCATTTTTACTGCTATGTGAAGAGTCTGCTGTAACATTTGTTAATTATATTCTTCACATGCATTTGAAAAACATTTCAGGGTAAGAAAGATCTTGTAGCTGTTGATAACAGTGAATACGACAAAGAAACTACTGAGGTAAGCGATGAAAGTGACGAGGAAGCCCAGGAACATTCATCCAGCGATCTGGACTCTGAAGACGAACGCAGAAGGTATTATTGCCAGCTCTTTGCGGATCTACTTCTTTAATTGATTGTTGCCTGTAAACTTCCAAAGCTACAAGGTCTCTTTTTCCCTTCATTTTCAGACATGATGATAATATTGAGGCATTATTTGATGAGGCTTATGAACGGTATTTGGGTAGAGTGGAAGGTAAATCAAAACAGAGAAAGCGATCCAAACAAGCACACTTGAAGGATGATCTGCAGGTAAGTGAGGTTTAAGTTGCACTACGATATCCGTACATCCTCTCTTTAGTTCTTTTCCTGTTTCCTTTTGCTATGGGACCGAGTTTGTTGTTTCCTTCAACAAGTACTCTGTATATAAATTCAATAGAGGTCATTCTTTTAGTGCTTAATTGATGATGCTCTGCTGGATTTAGTGGGAGCTTTAACTTGTTTGAGCTTTGTTCTAGTTTGGTAAAGATTTAATTCCTGTTCTTCTGGATCAAAATTGATCTGTAAGAGACTCCAAATCTGGATTGTGTTTGCCCCAGGGAGTACTAGGCACAGCTTCATCCCTTCCTATATACTTGATTTGTTATTGTTTACATCTATTTCCTGTATTACAACAACTTATGAGTTGTAATACAGTGCCATGTAGATTTCAAATATATTAACTGAGTTGTAGATTTGGTAAGATTCAGTTTTTACCAAAATAAAAGACAAATTCAAATTGATTTAACTAAATCCTGTCTGTCCTTTAACTTAGGATTACATAGAAGGGTTGAATCAAATTTTGATCATTATCTTAAGCTTTCCAAGTGTCTTTCATAAATCATCTAAAAAAATTTGTACAGTATTTTTTTTCCCCACATAGCTTCTTCAAGTTACTCGGAAGTTTATCTTTCTTTTGTCTTTCTTTGCATTAATGGTAGTGCTGCTGTTTTCTTTCCAGGATGACAATGATGATAGCATGATGATTGATTCTGCTCAAGACTCTGAGAGTGACATGGAAGATAATGAAGTCAACCCTCTTGTTGTGCCTCTTGAGGATGCACCACCTCAGGAGGAGATTGTGAAGAAGTGGTTTACTCAAGATGTTTTTGCTGAAGCAGAAGAGCAAGATGTCTTGGACAAGTATGACAGTGATGATGAAATGCAAATAGATGGAGGGGTTAAGAAGATCCAAAAATCTAAGGAACTGACAAATGATAAACAGCAGGGAGAAACTAAAGATCTGACGAGGAAAAAAACAAATTTACAGGTCTCAGCTTCTAAGACAGATGATGATTTTGAGATTGTTCCTGCTCCTGCTACTGATTCTAGTGACTCATCTTCTGATGAATCTGATGACGATATTGAAACCAAGGCTGAAATATTGGCTACAGCAAAAATGATGCTGAAGAAAAGGCCTAGAGAAGAAATGATTGATGATGCTTACAACAGATATATGTTCCACGATGAGGGGTTGCCGAAGTGGTTCATTGATGAGGAAAAGAGAAATTTCCAGCCAGTGAAACCCGTGACAAAAGAGGAGATTGCTGCAATGAGAGCTCAATTTAAAGCAATTGATGCTCGGCCTGCAAAGAAGGTTGCAGAAGCCAAAGCTCGTAAGAAACGGGCAGCACATAGAAAGCTAGAGAAGTTTAGGAAGAAAGCTAACACAATATCAGACCAAACTGAAATCTCTGAAGGTTCAAAGAGAAAAATGATTGAACAGCTATACAGGAAGGCATCGTCAACAAAAAAACCAGAAAGGGAATATGTAGTGGCAAAGAAAGGAGTTCAAGTTAAGGTTGGCAAGGGAAAAGTCCTTGTTGATCCAAGAATGAAAAAAGATGCAAGAAAGCATGGAATGAAAAAGAAGAAGCAGCAGGACAAGGGGAAGAAGGGCAACCAAAAAGGAAAAGGCTCAGGAAAGGCTTCAGCAGCTGGCAACAAGGGAGGCCGGGGAAAGTGAAATGAACTTTAGGATCTTTGAGGAGCTTAAGCTCATGATTTTGTTTACATTTTCAGATTAATTAGTGTAAGATTTTCTGGTTTCTTAATGCTTTTTCTTGTAACATTGTTTTATATTTATATGTGCTTTTGATTGATGGTACTTTATTGATTTCTTTTCTGTTTATTGCCCACCGTTCTCTCATTATATTTGATGGGGATTGGTTTCTCGATTATAACTGGTTTAGTGAACATGTCGACTTCCAAGAGCTGCCTTTTACAGTGTGCAAAAAGATTCTTGGTAAATCATATATTTATATAAAAGTAGGCTTGCCCATATGGTGTCACCAAAAATCAAGATACTTTTTAATTTTATTATTTGGCTTAAGTCACATGTAATTTCTTAAAATTGTTCACATAATTCACTTAGACATCTCAACTATGACTAGTATATAATTAGACACTCTAGTATTAATAAATATGTACTTATTGAACACAAAATGATAATAAAACTTTTAAATTAGTGTGTAGTTCACACACATTGTCTTGAAAAATAACCAATAAAACTTTAACATGTGCCACATGACCAATTTATTGGATTTTCATTTTTTTTTTAAAAATTCCAACCTTTAATTTTTCAAAAAAATTGATTAACAAAAAGAAAAGAAAAAATTTCCTCCCCCAACACCCCACAGGAACCATCCATCTTTCTTCTTCCTCTCCTGAAGTCGACCGACACCTCCTGCGGAATTGAAAAAAGAAAGAACAAAACAAATCTCTCCCCAGTCATTTAATTATTTGTCCTTTCTTCTTCTTCATTAGTTATCATACATTATTATAGATTAATGGAGTGATTATTGTGAAAAATAACTTTGATAAATTATTTTGAGATTAATTACGAAGAAATCGGGAGGATTTGAAAGAATAATATCAATTTTCTGATATTATTTTATAATTTTAATGATTGGTGATGCTTGTTGATCGAAATCGAAAATAGAGATGAACGGGGGTTGCCTTTAAAATTATGATGTCCGATTAATTTTTTTCATTCTTGCAAGTTCGTTTAGCACTTAGCAGATTTATTTTTTTAAATTTATAAAGACCGAAAAAATAAAAAATAAAGAACCAACATAGAGTTTACAATGATTAAAATGGAGTGAAGAAGACGACAATTGTTGGTATAGCCTAGAGGGAACG
>NC_028647.1:12372021-12395684 GCF_001406875.1 Solanum pennellii
AACGGGGTGGGGGGTGGGAGTGGGGGTGGGTTTGTTTTCTTTTCGGATATTGTAACGCAAAGGTTTATTTAGTTATGTTAATTACTTCAATGCCAAGTGTAATTATAAGGGAAAAAGGTAGAAGTGTATTATTGATAAAAAAAATATTTAAAATTTTTTGAGACATGTTCACGCGCTTTCATGCAGCGAGATGCATTTATTTTGCAATATCAACATTTTGTGCTTAATAGACACATGTTTTTGAATACTATAGGTGTTCAATGAATACAAACAATAGTTGAGGTGTCTAAATGAAATATAAAGACACCTTTAGGGGGCCGTAGATGATTTAAACCTAAATATTTACAAAATTAGCCTCCCCTTTTATGGAATTTTTGACTTTTATGAAAATTTGCAACTTTTACAAAAAGTTTGACTTTTTATGAAATGTTGCGATTTTTATGAAGAGTTGTGACTTTTATGAAGGTATGCAACTTTAACGAAGAGTTGCAATTTCTATGAAGAGTTGAAACTTTTTATGAAAAATAATGACTTTATGAAAGATTATGACTTGTCTAAAGATTTGCGCCTTTTCGATAAGACATAATGAATATTTATTCACACTACCCTTTGTTAGCTATGAAAAAGTGATTTTATAGTCATTTTAAAACAACGGAAATCCTAAATCTTCTTCTTTTGCACTTTTTTCCTGTTGATTGACTTAATGACACCGTTGTTTTTGAATCAACAAACTGATGAATAGAATGTTCTGAAATAATTTCCTTAAGGAATAATTTCCATTCAGTGCGCTCAAGTTTTTCCTTTATGTTTCATTTTATTATTACACATCCTGGTATATTTTTTATGGTAATTAACTTATGCTTATTTTATTATTTTTGAGTAGATGTTTTAAATTTTTTTGTTTATGTTTATACTTTTGATCATTATTTGAAGAAAATATATGTTAGTTAAGAGTTTGATGTAATCATTAGACTATTGGAGTCATGTAGATTATAATTTTTAAACTTGTAAAATAAATGACTTTGATCTTTATAGAGTTTTCAGTGGTTAAATAATCCATGAGATGTTCAAGAAGGGAATTTGAGTGTCAAAAACTATGGTAGTTCCACACTACCTTGGAGATTTATTTATTAAACTTTCTATCTTATCGAGACATTCAATAGATTAGTGACTTTCAAAAAATAAATAAATGTAGTGGGATGGTAATATCGTACTCAACCTTAATCAAAGTTTGAGGTTCAAATGTTTGGTTGGAGTCAATGAATTAACCATTAAAGTAGGATGAATCTATATTAATCAAATATTAAAGAAATAATTATCTCCTTATAAGCTTTAGATTAAAAGTTCCAAAAGAATAATGTTTTTACAATATTGATCGAAAAATAAATAACAAAATATGTCTTTTGTCTATCAAAGTAGTATCATCTACTGCGTATGATTTTGAATAAGGGACTTGCCAAAACATCATTTAATCCAAATTATTTGAGCGACATACATTATTTCATTGAACTCCAACAGATGTGCTTTATATTTTTATTAACTTATCAAGTATATAACTAATTTTATAAGATGTATAATATTTAGATACTATATGTAGAGGCCTTGTAGAGGAGAAAAACTCTCGCCAACTAATGAATAAAATATCTGTATCACTTTTTGAAAATACAAATATAGTCAAAGAAACAATTGCATATCTTTTCTAAAGAGTTAGGTGATGGACAACTATAGTAAAATGAAGAATTAATAACAAAATTCATAAACACTTACAATTAATTTTTTTTCGTTTGAAGATTAAAAAACATTTTATTTTTTTCTTTGGATAAAATATTCAAGACAAGTTATCGTAGGATGTACCCTCTCGAAAACACTTATATTATCAAATGTTCAGAAATAAATTATTGACGTAGTTTACCACCGCACGAAGCACAATTAATTAACCTAGTTTATTTATCATATAGAATTGTTTATTGTTAAATTAAGAGAACAATATAGCTTAATTGATAAACGATCAAATGAGAAGACATGTTTTGTTTATGAAATGCGTGAACACAACTCTCCATATGTTTAGCTAAAAATTTGTACCTATTTTTCAACACAATGTACTATTTTCAGTAAAAACATATTTTGTACATGTTAATTTGGTGCGTGGAATAAAAGTGGTGCATTTAACCAAATGTTTACCTTGTACCAAAATTGAAATTAATGTAGGAAATATGGAAGAAAAATGATATCTTTAGAGATTGCTCAAGTTTTATATAGGCTACTTAAGACCACTTGAGATGATTACAATCATCAATTACATCACTATTTATACCACTTAAAATACATGTATCACAAATTACTAGATAATATATTACAAAATCCTAAAAGTCTTCTTGAGAAACTAAGAGACAATATTAAAATACTAAACATCAAGGTATGAAGTGATTGCATTAATTCCAACACTCCCCCTTAATGTATTTGATTGAAAACTCCAATGCCTTCTCGAAGATGTCAAAACTTTTCACTTGGAAGTGTTGTGGTGAAGATGTCAGTAAGTTATTCTCCTGTGTGGCAATAATTGCAATTGAATTTCGCCTTTCTCTTGTGTTTTTGAATATACCCTTTTTCATTGAGTTTGATTTTGCAAATCCACTTTAGACTTACAACTTCCTTTCTATGAGTATAGCCACACACGCCTAAGTCTTATTTTTCTCAATCTTTCGAATTTTTTCTGCTAAGGCTTTCTTCCACACATCATGCTTTATTGCCTCTTCATAATTTTCTTTCTTCACACCGACAAAGTTGCATCTTTGATAAATGTCACTCTACATTTTTATTCCTCTTGGAAGTGGTTCTTCATCGTTTGAATATGATATTTCTCCTCTTTGAGGGGCATCTTCCTCTTTCTCATCCTCTTGTTGATTTTACACATCTAAAGATATGAAGAAGTATTGTCTACCTTATTCTTAGTATGTACCTCAGAAAGGTCTGACACCATGTCTTTTTGTTTGAGAAGTTTCAAATCATGAAAATTCAAGTGACAAAATCTTTCGTGCCAAAGCCATGAATCATCTACAACTTCATTTTTGAATTCATTGTAATGAAATTGTAAATACAATTTTCTTTTTATCATCTCTACTTTAACAATGACTTTATTTGGCTCTTTATCGTAAATCTTGCAATAATTATCTCTAAATACAAGAGAATAACCATTTTTCATGATTTGACCAACACTATGCAAATTTTCTTTCAAGTCAGGAACATAAGGAACATCATGAATTTGCTTACGCTCCCTTTCATGTTGATTGAAATGATACCTTTACCTTTTGCATCAACTACGACTCCATTTTCCATTCTCACTTTAGCATTGATCCTATTATTAATCGAGAGGAAAACTTTTTCTTCTCCAGTCATGTGATTGCTACAACCACTATCAACATACCATTCATTACTTTGTGCTGAAAGATCACATTGAGAAGCAAAGAAAAGATTTTCTTCCATTTCTTCCTCCTGTTCTTTACAAAAAAATGTTTGCTCCTGTTGCTTGTGCCAACAATCATTGTCAGTGTGGTCAAATATTTTGCAAAGTTACATTGGGGCCCTTTGTGCCAACATTTTTCTGCATTGTGATTAGTCATTTTGCAAATTTTACAAACAAAATTAGTACTTTTCTCACTTTTTACTTCAACCTTCTTAGAAGAATCATCACTCCTGCTTCTTTTTTGGATTGTAATTCTTCTTTTGTTGATTTTTTGAGAAATTTTTGGAATTCTCATTTGTTTTAGACTGGAAAGTCGTCTCTTCGGGTTAATCTTCACAAAAAAATCTTTGGTTCACGTGTGCATGAAATGATCCAACTAGCTCTTTGATGGAAAACTTAGAAGATATTTCGTCTCCTCATTGATAGCAACAATGTACTCATACTTTTCTGTGACACTGATTAAGATCTTTTCTACAACTTGTTTGTCAAAAATTGTATCACTATGATTTCTCATTTCATTAACAATATTCATGACTCTTGTACAATATTCTTCTATTTTTTCATATTCTATCATCTTCAAATTTTCAAACTCTCTTGTAAGAGTTTGAAGACTTATAGTGCGTACCTTTTCATCAACATACACCTCAGTTTCCAGAGAATCCCAAGCTTTCTTTGCAGTCTCAAAAGTAGAAATTTTTGCAAAATATGCTCTTGAGACCTCATTTGGATTTTGCTCAAGGAGTTTGCATCTTCACGATTCTTAGCCTCAAGATTTTTCGTCTCTGCTGCTATAAGATCACCATTGTTGTCTATCTGTTCGAAGACATTTGCAACTATTCCATAAACCTTCAACTTTCAAATGTATTCTCATTCTTATATTCCAGTATTCAAAATCAGTTCCATCAAAAAATGGAGTAAGAATAATTGAAGAATCAACAACTTCATTTGTTTTGGATGCGATATTTTTCTTCACCTAACCCCAGATTAAGAACGAAACCTACTCTTGAGACCAATTTGTAGGAAATATGAAAGAAGAATACTATCTTTAGAGAATACTCAAGTTTTATATAGGCTACTTAAGGCCACTTGAGATAATTACAATCATTAACAACATCACAATTTATACTACTCAAAATAGAAAACAGAAAATCTTGCACAATTAACTGGATACATGTATCACAAATTAGTAGATACATGTATTATAAAATCCTAAAAGACTTCTTGAGAAACTAAGAGATAATATTGAAATACTAAACATCAAAGTCTGAAGTGAATGCATTAATTCCAAACAATTATATCATAATTATTTCTCTTGAGAAGTTTAACAGAAAACTACTTTAGTTCACAACTAAAAGCCCACAACTAACAAAGAGTAAATAATAAAGGAAAGGCAATTATGACATCTCATATGATGCATGTTTTTTTATTAGTGGTGCCGATGTTTTTTTTTTTTTAAATTCTAGATAATTTATACTCATTTTTTTTTGGCATCTATTGACATGAAAAAGACAGTGACACTATAACAAAAATAACTTTTAACGACATTAAATATTGACATTAATAAAGAGTGTTAAAATCTTCACCTGTATTAATTAAGTTCCATTAGAATTAATATTGTTAAATACTTTAGGGACATATACAAAGAGTATCAATTGCCGCTAAAATACATTTGTTGTAGTGTGAACACACTCTTTCTGTTGGGTTTGGGCCTTTTTCCCTTCCTATGTGGATGAATTAAAGTCCACGGTTTTGTCTTTCATCCTTTTCTCTGTGGATAAAATCAACCCAACTTTGACAAACCCACTTCTTCCCATAAGCCCAATATTATGGTGCATATGTAAGACTTTATTTTAGGTCTTATTTTGAAGAGAATCACAAGAGTTGAGAGCAGCCAATATAGAGAGAAAAGTGAGAAAGTGCAGATTTTCGCACAAGCCTTAACATCTATTTTCAAATTGCGATTTCCGCTTCGTTTCTTGTCTGATTGAGCTAATTTTTGGATAGAGTGTTCCTTTCAATTTATATTTCATTGGGAACTAAGATAGGGTGATTTGGAGTCATGTAGCTCCAGATTTTAGCTCATGAATAGTAGCTGCGGTTTGGTGTTTTTGCTTCTCTTATTCCTCTAGTTTTTGTTGTTATCTTGTAGTTGTGTTGCTCATTGTTTGGCACTTTGTTGGTACCATTTTGAAGGACACTTTTTTTTACTCTTGTTAATTATAGTGGAGCTTTGGTCTTGTGGTTTTTACTCTTCACACCGATGAGGTTTTCCACGTTTAATTTGGCGTCTCTTGTGTTGATTTATTTTCTTGCTTGGCTGGTTTGTTTGCTGCCCCAAACTATTTTATTCTTACATTATTTTTTCTTCTCTTGGTTCAAATAGAAGGAAAAGTTTTGACTTGGATTTCTTTCGTTATCGCCTTTGTTGTGCACATATCTATTTTGTGCTTGCCTTTCCCAAGAAATTGGTATTAGAACATTGATTTGTTGTGATATTCTATTTGAATGATGGAGTCAAATATGAGCAAGATGGTTTGTTTGAATGGTAGTAATTATCATACTTGAAAAGGCAAGATGAAAGATCTTCTATTTGTCAAGAAAATGCATCTACATGTGTTTGCTTCTAATAAATTCGATTATATGAATGATTAGGATTGGGAATTTGAGCATTTACAGGTTTGTGTCTATATCAGACAATGGTTGAAGATAATGTTAGAAATCACATTGTGAATGAGACACATGCTAGAAGTTTGTGGGACAAGCTTGAGACACTATATGCATCGAAGACTGGCAACAATAAATTATTTCTTTTGAAATAATTGATGAACATTAGGTATAAAGAGGGCACAACTATTTCTAATCATATTAATGATTTTCATGGTTTTCTTGACCAGCTGTCCGAAATGGGTATAAAATTCGATGAAGAAATTCAAGGACTATGACTTCTTAATACTCTGCCAGACTCTTTTGAAACTCTTCGAGTTTCTTTTGACTAATTCTGCTCCCAGTGGTGTTGTCACCATGGAATATGCTAAGAGTGGTGTCTTATATGAAGAGATGCGAAGAAGATCTCAAGGTGCATCATTTTCTACTTCACACTCTGACGTTTTAGTTACTGAAGACAGGGGGAGAAACAAGTTTAGAGGTCAGAATGATAGAGTTAAAGTAGAGGAAATTCGAAGTCTCGATTCAAGAATGTTACATGTGATTATTGCCATAATATTGGCATATCAAGAAATTTTGTTTCAAGTACAAGAGAGATATGAAACAACAAAAGAAAGAAGGCGACAATGAAAATCGTGTTGCGGTTGTTGCTAATAATGACCTTTTTGTTTCTTGTGATGAAAATGCCATTAATATTATTCGTGATCAGTCTAGCTGGTTTGTGGATTCTGGTGCTACTTCTCATGTCACGCCAGGAAGGAATTATTTTCTTCTTATACTCCAGGTAATTTTGGGATGTTGAAAATGGATAATAATCATGAGGTTGCGGTACTTGGTATTGAGACTGTTTGTTTGGAAAGTAGTAAATGGCTCCAAACTAGTTCTCAATAACGTCAAGCATGCTCCCGATGTTCTCTTGAATTTGATTTCTGTTGGATACCTTGATGATGAGGGTTATGTTAATACCCTTGGTGCTAGCCAACATAAGCTTACAAGAGGTTCGATGGTGGTAGCCCGTGGTGACAAGTTGGATAACTTGTATGTATTCCAAGGTTCCATTCGCAGAGGCTCAGTAAATTTGGTGAAGAATGATACTTCATCATTATTATGGCATTGAAGACTGAGTCATATGAGCTAGAAGGGGATGACCAATTTGGCTAAGAAAAATTTTCTTTCCGGAGTGAAGCAAGCAAAGTTGAACAAGTGTGTTCATTGTTTAGTCGGCAAACAAAAAAGAGTTCCTTTTCAGATTCATCCACCTTCAAGAAAGCTTGATTTGCTAGAGTTGGTACATTTTGATTTGTATGATCCTTTTAAGGTTAAGTCTCATGGTGGTGCACTTTATTTTATGACTTTTATTGATGATTATTTGTGCAAACTCTGGGTATTATATTTGAAGTCCAAGGATCAGGTTCTTGATGTGTTCAAGAATTTTCAAGCTTTGGTTGAGAGACAAACAAGGAAGAAATTGAAATGCATTCGTTCTGATAATGGTGGTGAGTATATTGGTCCTTTTGACAGGTATTGCAGAGAGCACGGTATTCGACATCAGAAAACTCCTTCTAAGACTCCTCAGCTAAATGATTTAGCAGAGAGAATTACCAGAACTCTTGTTGAGAGGGTTAGATGTATGCTTTCAGATGCTAAGCTGCCATAATCCATTTTGGGCAAGAGCACTTAACACTGCTTCCTATGTTATCAATTTATTGCTTTGAATGGTGATATTCCTGAAAGAGTTTGGTCTGGTAAGAATGTTTGTTATGCTCATCTTAAAGTTTTTGGGTGTAAAGCCTTTGTGCATGTTCCTAAGGATGAGAGGTCGAAGTTGGATGTTAAAACTAGGCAATATGTTTTTGTTGGTTATGGTCAAGATGAATTTGGCTATCGTTTCTTTGATCCAGTTGAGAAGAAACTTGTTAGAAGCTGTGATGTTGCTTCTTTGAAGACCAAACACTTCAATATCTTGACAAAGATGTGAGAGTTGATTCACAAACTAATGAGAGCCTAGTTAATGTTGATCTAGTTCCTTTGGCTATTCTACTAGTGAAAATCTTCAAGTTGATATTGAAGATGGTGATCATATTTAGAATGACCAGAATATCATTGATGCTCTAGTGCAAGATGATGTAGTTGGTGAGGAACCAACTATTATTGATGCTCCCGAGAGTTCTCTCAGAAGATCCACTAGAGAGAAAATACCTTCATTCATTATACCCTAATGAGTATGTACTCTTGACTGACGGGGGAGGGGGGGGGGACCAGAGAGTCTTGAGGAGGCCATGTAAAGTGAAGAAAAAGAAATGTGGTTTGATGCTATGGAGGATGAAATGAAATCTCTACACGATAATCATACCTTTGATTTGATTATGTTACCTAAAGATCCAAAAGCTTTGAAGAATATGTGGTTTTTTAGGGTGAAACATGAAGATGGTAACTCGGTTCCACAGTATAAAGCTTGATTAGTTGTGAAGGGCTTTAACTAGAAAAAGAGAGTCGATTTTTATGAGATATTTTCTCGAGTTGTGAAGATGTCATCCATCCGTGTTGTTCTAGGCTTGGATGCACGTCTAAAATTAGAGGTTGAACATATGGATGTTAAAACTTCTTTTCTCCATGGTGACTTGGATGAAGAAATTTATATGGAGCATCCCGAAGGCTTTGAAGTCTAGGGAAAAGAGAATTACGTTTGCAAATTGAAGAAGAACTTGTATGGTCTAAAACAAGCTCCCAGGCAATGGTATAGGAAGTTTGGTTCTTTTATGAGTTAGTAGGGCTTCAAGAAGAATTCTTCAGACCATTGTGTTTTTGTGCAAAAATTCTCTGATGATGACTTTATTATCATTTTGCTTTATGTTGATGACATATTTGTTGTTGGTAAGAATGTTTGCAGGATTAAAGAGTTGAAGCAAGAATTGAATAACTCTTTTGCTATGAAATACTTGGGACCAGCAAGGCAAATTTTGGCATGTAGATTGTCCGTGATAGAGATGCCAAGAAATTGTGCTTGTCACAAGGAAAGTACATTCAAAAAGTACTTCGTAGTTTAACATGGATAAAGCTAAGGTTGTCAATACACCTTTAGCTATGCACTTCAAATGAGTACTAGACATTGTCCTTCTAATGCTGGTGAGAAGGAAGATATGAAGCAAGTTCCTTATGCTTCAACTGTTGGTAGTTTGATGTATGCAATGGTGTGTACAAGACCTGATATTGCTCATGCTGTTAGTATTGTTAGCCGTTCTCTTTCTAATCCGGGAAGAGTGTATTGGAATGATGTAAAATGGATTATGAGATATCTTTGTGGAACTTCTAGTGTGAGTTTGTGTTTTGGGATACGGAAACTTATTTTTTATGGTTATACTAATTCAGACATCGCTGGTGATGTTTATACTTGTAAGTCTACTTCAGGCTACTTGATTACTTTTGCGGGGGGAGTTGTGTCTTGGTAATCTAGATTGCAAAAATGTGTAGCTTTATCTACTACAGAGGCTGAGCTTATTGCAGCTGTTGAAGCTTACGAAGAATTGATCTGGATGAAGAGATTCTTGGGGGAACTTGGTTGTGCTCAAGAGAGGTATGTGCTTTATTGCGACAATCAAAGTGCTATTCATCTTGGCAAGAATTCTACATTTTCATGGTTGGTCTAAACACATTGATGTAAGGTATCATTGGATTCGATATCTGTTAGATACTTAGTTGCTTGAACTTGAGAAAATCCATACCAATGATAATGGTTCTGACATGATGACTATTGCTTTGCCAAGAGGAAAGTTTGAGGATTGTTGCATGATCGCCAGGATGGAGATTTCCTCCACATAGTCGGTAGGGGGAGAATTGTTGGGTTGGGACTTTTTTCCTTCCTATGTGGATGAATTAAAGTCCAAGGTTTTGAGTCTTCCATCCTTTCCTTTGTGGATAAAATTAGCCCAACTTTGACAAGCCCAATTTTTCCATAAGCCCAATATTATGATGCATATGTAAGACTTTATTTTAGGTATTATTTTGAAAAGAATCACAAGAGTTAGCAGCCAATATAGAGAGAAAAGTGAGAAAGTGCAGATTTTCGCACAAGCCTTACCAATCATATTCAAAACGCGATTTCTGCTTCGTTTCTTGTCCGATTGAGCTAATTTTTGGACAGAGTGTTCTTTTCAACTTAATATTTTATTGGGAACTAATATATGGTGATTTGTATGCCTTAAGCTCCAGATTTTAGCTCGTGAACAGTAGCTGCGGTTTGGTGTTTTTGCTTCTCTTATTCCTCTAGTTTTTGGTGTTATCTTGTAGTTGTGTTGCTCATTGTTTGATACTTTATTGGTGACCATTTTGGAGGAAACTTTTGTAACTCTTGTTGATTATAGTAGATCTTTGGTCTTGTGATTTTTACTCTTCACACAGAAGAGGTTTTCCATGTTAAATTTGGCGTCTCTTGTGTTGATTTATTTTTCTTGCTTGGTTGGTTTGTTTGCTGCCCCAAACTATTTTATTCTTGGATTATTTTGTCTTCTCTTGGTTCAAATAGAAGGGAAAGTTTTGACTTGGGTTTCTTCCTCTATCGCCTTTGTCGTGCACATATCTATTTTGTGCTTGCCTTTCCCAACACTTTCATGTTTCATGTGAAGTATTTTTCAAAATCACATAAAACTCTATAACAGACTGCTCTTCGTCGTCATGTGTGCTTCTCCCAGGGTTATGAATCTTTAGCTGTAGTGTTATAGTTAGGTGTAATTTTGTCTAAGTTTTGAGTTGGGTAATTTCATGAATCATCTCAATTAACAGAAAGATTGAATCTTTACATGTTGTTTAAGTGTAAACTATATTGTTTCCTAAGTTTTGAGTTTGCTAAGGTCAAGAATCAATTTAATTAACAAAAAGATTGAATATTTAACTATAATTTGGTTGAATAGTGTAATGTTTGTCATTTTAGTGTCAGGATAGAGACTCTGAACGATGATATACTCCCTCCTTTCCATATTATGTGACACCATTTCCTTTTTGGTCAGTCCCAAAAAGAATGTCACATTTGTTAGGATCGAAAATAAGCAGGTGTAAATGCGGAAGCTAGCAAAGCAAACCTCAAAAGACCACGAGTAAGAAGACAACGAGAAATATACCAAAAGACACAAAGATTTAACGTGGTTCGGTCAATCGACATACATCCACAAAGGAGTTGAGCAATCCACTATAAATACGAGAGTACAAAATACAGAGAGAAACAATCTCAATCAATTTACTCGAAATACATGGGAGGTTCACACAAGTGATAACGTATCAAGCTTGTGACCCATAAATTCTCCCCTAACCAAAACTCTCAAAGTCCTTAAAGACTATATTGTGAATGCTGGTTAAGTTTGAAGGAACATACCTCTATTTATAGAGTCCTAAACCTTTTTCTACTAGAAAAAAGATTAGTAAATCCAAAACCTTTTCCTAAAAGAAAAACCTATTTATGGTAAGAAATCAGGGCAAATAAAACCCAACAACATTTTCTTATATTGTAAGTATTTAAAGGTAGAATTCCTTTTTTATCCTTGTTGGTCACACTTAATTTTAAATAGTACTCTAATACATTTATGAGTAGAGAGAAAAGTGAGTCCACTTTTGAAGGACAATTTGGTAAACAATTTAAAGTCTTCATTTATTTCTTAAATTTCGTGCCGGATTAAATGGTGCCACATAAAATGGGACGGAGGGAGTAACTATTTAAATTCGAAGTTAGCCTTACCTACCGTTTCTTAGGCTCATATATTAAACTTACCGTTTCTTGCACTCCCGAGCATTTGCAGAGAAAACAACAACAACATCGTCACTGTAATTTTATAAATAGAGTTCGAGAATAATAGTGTGTACATAAATCTTATCCATATCCTAAGAAATAGGGAAATTATTTCTTCCAAACACTTGACACAAAATAGTTTGGAAAGCATGACAAATGATAAGAAAAACATCTCTAACAATTGGTTGAGATTATATATGCTCCCCTCAGCTTTGTAATTATATTCTCATTAAAAGATATAAATATTATCTTTCATTGCATAACCTAAGTAACAATTACAATATGAATGATAATTGTAAAAATTGTCACGAAAATTTCAACAAACTAACAATTGAAGCAAAAAGTTCAGTGCATTAAAACTTGAACGAGTCATCAAACTCCAAAAAATTAAATGAACAAAAACAAAGAAAACAAAAGAATGTACATTTAAGTTGACTTGCTAATAACCGCTAGCAGCCCCGCCTCTGGTTGTGGGAGAGACAAGCGCTAATCCTAATCAACAAACACCCTTTGCTACTCGATTAACCACAAATCAAGCTGCCCAAAATTTGACAAAAATTCAATTGAAACAGATTCAATATGTTCATGGAGAGCCTACGATTTAATTCACAAAGGGAGAACAACATGTTTTCGCACAGGAAGAAGGATTACATAAAGCTGTAATTATTAAGTTCTCATCTGATACACTAGAAGTGAAGGATTTGCTAATAGTTTTACCTAAACACTTGGGCATCAAAGAAACTGTTTAGTTGGTTTACTTGCTCGTAGACTTATTCTACTAAGGATAGACCAATATGAAGTTTATGTGGTTGCTCTATCAAAATCGGTAAGCTTCTTGCCTTTCAATGGACAACAACATCTTTATAGGGTTTTTCCTTGGACAATAGATTTCAATTCAAGAGAAGAAACTTAAATGGCCGCGGTGTGGATTTCGTTGCCTCAATTATCACCAGATTTATTTGCCAAGAGATCCTTGTTGTCAATGGAATCAGCGGTTGGAAGGCTAATAGCTATCGACAAGGCAACACAAGACAAGACAAGGCCTAGCATTTCTAGGGTAATGGTGATACCTGATCTTATGGACAAGCTGCCTAAGAGGATGCATCTCCAGTATTTGGACGAGCAGAACATTAAGATCCAAGAGGTTTTCCAGGAATTTGTTTATGATAATTTACCTTTATATTGTAGCCATTGTAAGCATCAAGGCCACGATGAAAACGACTGTCGATTAATTTTGAAAAACAATCAAGATAACAATCACAAAGATAATGGAGTGGTTGGAGATGAACAATTCAATGGTGAGAACATTTCAAGGTGATTTGCGATAAATATTAAATGAGAAGAGGGGACTAATAAACATTGATCAAAGTATTGCTGATAATACTCGAGTTGTAGATGCAAATAATAATCCTAAACTACCTAATGCTGGTGTTTTATCTTGAAAAGATTCTTATTTGGCCACGATTGAAGATTCTGGCCAGGCTAATAAGGTGCAGCAGTGTGAAGAGAATTTGGATCAAATTTCTGAACCTGGTGGTGTATGTGATCATGACGTCACTTTGAAGGACATTAATAAGGGAGGTTGGACAGAAGTACCAAGCAAAATGTTTTCTCCAGGTAACACCTGTTGACATCCTTTGATGAGATTGAAGGACATTAATAAGGGAGGTTGGACAGAAGTACCAAGCAAAATGTTTTCTCCAGGTAACACCTGTTGACATCCTTTGATGAGACCAACGTCGCGGCGATTCAATTAAAAAAAGAATTAGTTAATAATTTTTAAAACGGGTAAATTGGTCAAAAGTGGTAAAGTGAGTTTAAAAGGATTAATGGAAGTCGCCACCTAATTTTTTGGAAAAACTAGGAAACCGATTAATTAATTAACCTGAAAGAAATGTTTACGAAATCAATTTGATTCTAGGTAAGGGGTTCAAGTTATTCCGAAGGGAAGGGGTTAGGCACCCCTCGAAATCCACAATTGTGGTTCCCGACTGAGTTTATTTTTTTCAAATTGAGGATGAGAATAGCATAATGTACAAATATAATAAACATGCAATATACACAATAAAATAAAATAATAATTATCGGCCTAAGGTTTGCCTAACGTCAATATATACATAATAATGAAATAAAAATATAACTTGAGCTTTTTCGAATAACTTCATGGAAGCAACTCTGTGTACCTATAAACACACTTAGTAAAAGTGTTAGTAATAAATAAATAAATAAATATGAATTAATCAAATGATAACTTAATAATAAAAGTCCGTCTTATGAACATGAAAGGCCTTGTAAATCGACGGTAATTTCTTCATCGGCCATTTAACAAATAAACATATATGAACTTAAATTAAAATTTCCGTCTTTTAAAATGGAAAGGCCTCTAAACCCGACGGATAGATTTTTCATTGGCCAATTTAACAAATATATTTAATATAACCTGAACATCAACAAAACATAACAAACTTATCCGAAGAGAATATGGAATACAACAACCAAACTAAAACAACATAATTAGAAATGGAAACAACAATAACGTAATATATAAAAATTAAAAATAACATTAAAATAGAATAATAACAAAACCCTGAAAAGTTAAGATAGCAAATAGTTGACTAACAATTTTAAAATAATAATAATAATAAATAAATAAACATCAAACCGTAAAATAATGCTAATATTAAAACTATGATAAACACAAATATTAATTGACTTTTAGAACTACATTAAACTAAAAAACAAAACAAGCTACATATAATAAACAGAAAAGACCTGGAAATTAAATAAAACAAGGCTAAGAAAAAAATTTACCTGGTTCTGGGCAGCGAACCGAAACTACGAGTTTGAAGGAGACGACTCCACCTCCTCAACTCGAAAAACCACAAAAACACTTTAAAATTTTGAACTATAGAACCAAGAATTCTCAAAATTTTATGGGTACTCTTTGGTCTTCCCCTCCAAAATCCTCCACTAAAAATATTGAATGAAGTGGGTTTATATAGAAACACAAAAATTCTCAAAAAGGATGAAATACCGATATGAGATTGTTGCAAAATTGAAAATTATTTGAGAAAAGATGTGCGAAAGGCAGTTTTTTTTTTGTATTTGACTCAAAATGTATTAATTTTAAAACCATCGGACCAAAATTTGGTGTCAACAACTTGCCCCTTTGTTTGATTAGGATCGATGAAAGAGATCCTAGTCAAACAAAGTTGACGAACCAAATTTGGTTTGATAAACATTGAACAAAACAATTGAGAAGTTAGTAGAACTTTTGAGCAAGACTCCACATTGATCGACTGGGATGAAAATAATAAACAAAAGACGGAGATTGATTGCAAACAGAGAAAATTCACATACCTTTGATGTTACATGCAAAATTGAACAATGAAGGTGGTGTACCTTTTGAAAGAAGGATGATGCGAATAACATGTTACTTTGAATGAGGTGACAACCCAGCGCGCCTCTTTGAAAGGAGGACGATCCAATTTGAACATAACATATCACTTTAAACGAGGTGACAACCCAACGTGTCTCGTTGAAAGGCGGACAACCCAACTTGAACTTAATATGTCATTTGAAGAGAGATGACAACCCATCGTGTCTCTTTGAAAGGAGGACGCCCCAACTTGAACTTAATATGTCATTTGAAGGGAGATGACTACCCAATCATGTCTCTTTGAAAGGCGGACGACCCAACTTGAACTTAATATGTCATTTGAAGGGAGATGACAACCCAATCTTGTCTCTTTGAATGGCGGATGACCCAACTTGAACATGTCATTTGAAGGGAGATGACAACCCAATCTTGAACTTAATGTGTCATTTGAAGGGAGATGACAACCCAATCTTGTCTCTTTGAAAGGCGGACGACCCAACTTGGACTTAATATGTCATTTGGAGGGAGATGACAACCCAATCTTGTTTCTTTGAAAGGCGGACGACCCAACTTGAACATGCCATTTGAAGGGAGATGACAACTCAATACTGTCTCTTTGAAAGGCGGATGACTCGACTTGAACTTAACATGTCAATTGAAGGGAGATGATAACCTAATCTTGTCTCTTTGAAAGACGGACGACCCAATTTGAACTTAATATGTCATTTGGAGGGAGATGACAACCCAATCTTGTCTTTTTGAAAGGTGGACGACCCAACTTGAACATAACATGTCATTTGAAGGGAGATGACAACCCAATCCTGTCTCTTTGAAAGGCGGACGAGCCGACTTGAACTTAACATGTCATTTGAAGGGAGATGACAACCCAATCTTGTCTCTTTGAAAGGCGGACGACCCGACTTGAACATGCCATTTGAAGGGAGATGACAACCCAATCCTGTCTCGTTGAAAGGAGGACGACCCGACTTGAACTTAACATGTCATTTGAAGGGAGATGACAACCCAATCTTGTCTCTTTGAAAGGAGGACGACCCAACTTGAACTTAACATGTCATTTGAAGGGAGATGACAGCCCAATTTTGAACTTAATGTGTCATTTGAAGGGACATGACAACCCAAGATTGAACTTAACGTGTCATTTGAAGGGAGATGACAACCCAACATGTCTCTTTGAAAGGCGGACGATCCAACTTGAACTTAACATGACGTATCACAAAATCTGCAATATCAATGTTAGTAGCAAATATAACATAAATTATGCAAACATGACCATATGAACAAGGTATTAACCAATGCAATGATTCAAACCTAATAACATCATGAATTAAATAAAATGTCAATTTAAAATGGAATAAAAAAAGTGTCATATTGAACGGCATGACAAACCAATCTGAAATAAATCATTTTATTTGAGATAACAAATCAATTTTGAGAAGATATCATTTTGAAAGGTATGACGACCTAAATTTAAGAAAATGTCATGTTGAAAGGTATGACTACCTAACTTTAAAAGATGTCATTTTGAAAGGTATGACTACCTAAAATAAAAGATGTCATTTTGAAGGATATGACGACCCAAAAATAAAAAGATGTCATTTTGAAGGATATGACGACCCAAAAAATAAAAAGATGTCATTTTGAAGGGTATGACTACCCAAAATGCAATTTAAACCTTGAAATGATCCACAAAGTTATTTGGACGAATATTAGGCATAAATATAAAATGATGTCAGTTTGAAAGGTATGACGACCTAAAATAAAAAAGATGTCATTTTGAAGGGTATGACTACCAAAAACTAAGAATATGTCATTTTGAAGGGCATGACTACCAAAAATGCAATTTAAACTTTGAAACGGTCCACAAAATTGTTTGGACAAATATCAACAATGAAACAGTCCACAAAGTTGGTGTGGACAAATATCAACAATGAAACGGTCCACAAAGTTGGTATCGACAAATATGGGGCATAAAAATAAAATGATGTCAGTTTGAAAGGTATGTGACCCAAATTTAAAAGATGTCATTTTGAAGGGTATGACTACCGAAAAATAAAAGATGTCATTTTGAAGGGTATGACTACCGAAAAATAAAAGATGTCATTTTGAAGGGTATGACTACCGAAAAATAAAAGATGTCATTTTGAAGGGTATGACTACCAAAAATGCAATTTAAACTTTGAAACGGTCCACAAAGTTGTTTGGACAAATATCAACAATGAAACGGTCCACAAAGTTGGTATGGACAAATATTGTAAAGTGGGTTTCAACCCATTTTTTATTTTATGAACAATGAAACATATTTTAACTTGGTTAGCGCCAACAATAGTATTGTACAAAAATTTCTCACAATTTTTCTCTTTCAACAGAAATTGACATCGAGGTAATTCCTATGGATTCAAGTGGTACCTCAAATGTACTTAAGTAACGACAAGATTTGTTATCTTTCTACAAACAAAATCTTTGAACTAGACCTAACATCATGTTTTAAGTGCCCTCACCAGAATGAAACTTTCGATTTGTGCACATTTAAATGTTTTGATTTGGGAACATTTGGAAAAGCACACTCACACTCAGCAAAATTTTTCAATGCATGCAATTGTGATACCATAGGCTTGACCTTCATGTAAATCTCCACTAATCTGGAATATTTGAATTAAAATCATGTAGGGCTTGTTAATAGCTTGTAATGTTGGCTTAGGAACGGGTAGGATAGTCATTTGGGATTAAAGTGACTTATTCCTTGTTGAGCATTGCACTAAATAGATGCTTTCAACATTTATTACGCTTTTAACGTTTGATTCTCTTTGTTGTCCCTTCCTTTTGCACTTTTGACTTCTTTGAAACTTTGTCTGTCTGAGTTTTTCCTCTTTTTTGAATTTTCTCTTCTTTTGTTTGGAGTGTTTTTGAAATTTTGCTTTCTTAAATTGGTAGGGAATTTTGAACCCTTTTTTGTTTCTTCTGAAGTCATTTTTGTTTTCTTGACATTCAGGAACTTTGATAACTTTTTTCTTTGAGAAATTTGAACTTTGTATCTTCTCTTATAACTTGCATGTCTTCAGTGCGCTCAAGAAAGTCTGGTCAAAAGAGAGATAGTGCGTAAAACACTCAGAAAAGGTATAGGTAAGATGTGGTTGTCCAAAGAAAAGGCTTAAGGCTCAAAGTGGGGACATCTAAGGATTAACATCATTTGGTAGGCTTTGAAAGGCTCAAACGGATCAAAGAAGGCCTACAATCATTTTTCAAATCAAACATTACTCAAAATTTCGCCTCAATAACATTTATGCCAAGTTCTAGATCAACAATGCAAAATAATTGAATTTAATTCAAAACTCACCACACAATGCACATGAAACAATGAATCTGATTTTGTTCTAATCTTGAATTTATACAAGACAACATTTGCAAGTGTAACAAAGTATGGATGAGAGGTACCAAAATAATCCATGGTTTAACAAGAAGTCAATCTTCTTTATTGTACAAATTATTTTTTCACATGCACACTTGAACTGTGTTGGCATCCACCAAGTCAAAAAATGATTTAAAAATTATAAACATTAAAAGAAATAAAATTAAAAGATCTTTTGAATAAAGAAATACCGAACCCTCAAAGGGCTGCCTACGTATCTCAATGATGAGAATCAGGTTTGCGTAGTTCGTCCTAATATGACATAAAATTCATAAACAACAAATGAGCCACATTGAAAGGCGCGCAACCCGAATTGAAAAAAATATTTTTTATTTACTATTTAAAGAAAATTTTACAAGGACGAATGAATCAGTGAGTCACATTGAAGGGCGGACCACCTAAATTTAACAAAAAAAAGGATTTTCTAACAATTAAATAAAAATAACAAAAGTGAAAATGAATGAGTCATATTGGAATGGGGCAACACAGCTCAAAACAATATTTTTAGTGGTATATAAGATAAATAAAAATAAAAAATATACAGTGAATATGACATCATGTACAACACTTAATGTAGAATGTACAAACACTTTTGGAATGAAGCCTCATAAATTCTGGAGTCTGTGTACAATCTTGGTGAAAATTTTGAGGGCATTCCTATAGTTTTTTTGCCCCTGTTTCAGCTTCGACAAACCTCCGGTATTTAATCTTGTAACAACTATCTCCATTGTAAAATTTTGGAGAATTTCACAAAATTTTGCCCTAGTTTCTGTTCGTAAAATTTGGAAAACTTACAGGGAAGATGACCGAGCCTTAATGGCGCCTACGTATCCCGTTGAAGTAGGAATCAGGTCAAACGTAGTTCCAACCAGTTATAACTTGAATAAAAACTGGACTTGAATTATGAATATTCTAAACTAGGTTAACAAAAGTGATTTTAAAATAATGAACTATTATACAACATATTTGCGTACAACAAGTATATCACATAACATACAAACAATTGTGTCATGCTTAATATGAGGTTTTGGCATCACTCTATACAAGATGATTAAGAGTGGACTTTGTATATTGTGGATAGGTGACCCAAGCGGACTACTTGGGTTGAGACAGTTAACGCGTTGACTATCCAGTAGTCAACTACATTCGTCAGGGTGCCCCGAGAAAATTTGGTTAACGAATGATTGCGAACCCGCATAATCGTCCTTTAAGTAAAAAAATAAAATTAGGTGTCGTTTGATGGAATAAATATTGTGCATGCAATGACAATATACAAAAAATAATAAATCAATACTGAGTACAATATGCAAACAATCAACAAAATATACAAGATATAATAAATAACACAATAAAAGAAAAGTATCCTCAATTTGAAAAAATAAACCCATAATGGGTAGAACCTCTATGTCCCCAGCGGAGTCGCCACTCTGTTGACATCCTTTGAATGGGAGCAACGTCGCTGCGACTCAATTAAAAAAAGAATTAGTTAAAATAATTTTTAAAACGGGTAAATTAGTCAAAAGTGGTAAAATGAGTTTAAAAGGATTAATGGAAGTCACCACCTAATTTTTTGGGAAAACTAGAAAACTGATTAATTAATTAACCTGAAAGAAATGTCTACGAAATCAATTGATTCTAGGTAAGGGGTTCAAGTTATTCCGAAGGGAAGGGGTTAGGCACCTTTCGAAATCCACAACTGTGGTTCCCGACTGAGTTTATTTTTTTCAAATTGAGGATGAGAATAGAATAATGTACAAATATAATAAACATGCAATATACACAATAAAATAAAATAATAATTATCGGCCTAAGGTTTGCTTAACGTCAATATATACATAATAATGAAATAAAAATATAACTCGAGCTTTTTCGAATAACTTCATGGGAAGCAACTCTATGTACCTGTAAACACACTTAGTAAAAGTGTTAGTAATAAATAAATAAATAAATATAAATTAATCAAATTATAACTTAATAATAAAAGTCCGTCTTATGAACATGAAAGGCCTTGGAAATCGACGGTAATTTCTTCATCGGCCATTTAACAAATAAACATATATGAACTTAAATTAAAATTTCCATCTTTTAAAATGGAAAGGCCTCTAAACCTGACGGATAGATCTTTCATTGGCCAATTTAACAAATATATTTAATATAACCTGAACATCAACAAAACATGACAAACTTATCCGAAGAGAATATGGAATACAATAACCAAACTAAAACAACATAATTAGAAATGGAAACAACAATAACGTAATATATAAAAACTAAAAAAACATTAAAATAGAATAATAACAAAACCCTGAAAAGTTAAGATAGCAAATAGTCGACTAACAATTTTAAAATAATAATAATAATAAATAAATAAAAATCAAATCGTAAAATAATACTAATATTAAAACTAGGATAAACACAAATATTAATTGACTTTTAGAACTACATTAAACTAAAAAACAAAACAAGCTACATATAATAAACAAAAAACATAAAAGACCCGGGAATTAAATAAAACAAGGCTTAGAAAAAATTTACCTGGTTCTGGGCAGCGAACCAGAACTACGAGTTTGAAGGAGACGACTCCACCTCATCAACTCGAAAGACCACAAAAACACTTTAAATTTTGAACTATAGAACCAAGAATTCTCAAAATTTTATGGGTACTCTTTGGTCTTCCCCTCCAAAATCCTCCTCTAAAAATAGTGAATGAAGTGGGTTTATATAGAAACCCAAAAATTCTCAAAAAGGATGAAATACCGATGTGGGACTGTTGCAAAATTGAAAATTGTTTGAGAAAAGATGTGCGAAAGACAGATTTTTTTTGTATTTGACTCAAAATGTATTAATTTTAAAACCATCGGACCAAAATTTGATGTCAACAACACCAAACTGCAACAAGTAGATTTTACTAATCCAACACACAAAGCACAAACTATGAATTGTGAAGATAAAGTATCAAGGAATGTTATGTGCTCTAACACCTTTGATGCCTTAATGATCAATTCCGATCAAGAGCTGCATGCATTCTCCACCCTAATTCTTCAAGTTTGTAATCCAGAATCAAAGAGTTATATGCCACAATGTTGAATAAAGAAAAACCAATGGTCAAACCACCTACGGAAACAATCAACACCTCGAATCATGATGTTCCTAATTCTCCATCGCTGGAATATATCTTGGAGAGAAAATATTTGTACAACAATCAATATCCAAAAGCAATGACAAGAGTTTGGGGAAGGAAACAAGAAATTCTAGATGGGCAAATTTGGTTGAGGAAGAAGAACATATCTGTGCACTTGCAATGAGTAAGTTAAGTCCTCAAACACCAATATTTTTTACTTTAAATAAGGCAAATCCATCTATGGCGGTGACAATTTATAAATCCAAAAGATCTTAACCATTACCACCAAGGTATTGGAGAAGAGCCATGAGCCACAAGTTGGAGTTTCAGGACTTAGTTCAACTACAACTTATGATAGTGACTTGGGCAGTGAAAAGTTTGATGATGACGATGAGATGCTAGACATATTATTTGATCAGGTATCCCAGGATGGAGATCTCTCGCCTAGGCAACAAAGAAGCGGAAGCAACAAAAACAAAAAAAAGACATATAAAGGGAAACATAGTTGGAATAGTAAGGTGACTGAGGAATTTCTTCCAAGGCACCAACCCATGAGGCTGGCAAAAAAAAAATAATATGACAATTTCAGCAAAAACAAGATCCAGTAAATCCAAAAAAATAGTGAAGAACTATCAAGTTTTGTTGGACGCATTTGACGAAGAAGACAAGAGGGAAATACTTCAGGTTACTTTACACGGGCAATCTATCTCTTTTAATTTTTACAAGTTTTAGGTTGATAATTCAACTTTATTCTTAGATTTTGTATTGTTGCATTACTGAAGCATCCTTATTTGTAGTTCATCATAGAATATCTACTTTTCTCTTCCTCTTATTTTTTTCATGCTTGTTAATTAGTAGAGGTTCGTTTCCTCATTAGGATTAGTAAGGTAAAACCTAGGCCCCCTTGCTTGTACTTTTCTCATTGAGATCCTTTTCTTTTTATTAATAAAACTAGCCTTAGGCACATATTGCCTAACGGAATTGCTTTAAAAAAAGTAAAAAGTTTAGTGCATGTGTATAATAAATTTAAGGTCAACACAAAATCTTTTCTATGATTTCCTTTTGATAAGGTCATAACTATGCACCCTCAATATATCTAAACCCAGAAGAAATGCCAGTTCCATCAAATACCATAGAAAGAAAACCAGAAATTACCACTCTCTATGTTCCTAATTACTTGTGAACTTTTGTTTTTTTAGCTCCCTAATTAATTGTCCCATTTGAAATATCAAACATGGAAAATTTTTTTGACCTATTATATACCCTGAATTAGTTATTTTTAAAAATATATAACTTTTTTAAAATCTTAAGTTTTTAATTCATCTACTTCATAATTAATAGAGGTATAAACTTAACATGACAATCATTATTTACTTAACAGGTGTGCCAATACAAAATTGGACAAGTAATTAGGAACAGAGGAAGTACTAATGAAATCTGCAAGCGAATCCATATCAAGTCGAGAGGAAAAAAGAGAAAAACCGCAAAGTATAGATCAGATAGGTCCACTGAATTAGAAAGTTCGAACAAAATCTTCAATAAATTCACCCAAAAAGAGTGACTAAGAAAGAGCAAATCCCAAGTTGGAAGAAGAAGATCAGAAGACATTGTTGTGTTCTTCAAGGCTATGAGTGTAACGACCTGTTTAGTCGTTTTAAGCTGCAGATTTTATTTCTGGAAAAACTGGCTGAGATGACGGAACCCACGACGGACCGTCATGGGCACGACGGGCCGTCGAGGGGGTCTCGTTCCAGAACACTTAGAATTCTGAAATTTGGGTACTAAAATCAACTCTCTGAACTTCGTAACGGAATGGCAGGACGGACCGTCACA
>NC_028647.1:12398018-12402478 GCF_001406875.1 Solanum pennellii
GATGCCTTGAAGTTCCGGCATGGACTAGCTTTTGTTTATTTTTAGCTTCTTAGAATACTCTTAGTTTAGAATTTGATCATAGATGTTCTTGTGGTGATGACTTCCAGATTTTGGGGAATAATAGATGTTGAATTTTAGAAGTTATTGAATTGGTTTTTATTAATGAGTTTAAGTCTTCCGCATTACTTTCTGTTGATATTATATTGAAATGTTAGGGTTTAGACTGGTTGGTTCGCTCACATAGGAGGGTAAGTATGGGTGCCAGTCGCGGCTTGGTTTTGGGTCGTGACAGTGAGACCCTCCAAATTTAGATGAGGTACACAACCTTGAAGACACACAACTATGACCTCATCTGAAGAACAAGAAGCTAGGGATCATTCCGGGTGATCAATTCACCATTCATGTGGGTATCCACCCATGGAATCCATTCCTCCACGGGGTCCCCAAGGTTTTCAATTTCTCAATTAATAAAAAATTAGGGTTCTATGAGTTTCACCTAATTATGATTTTTATTATTGATTAAGTCTTATAATGCATAATTTAATGTTAATACATGAAATTTAGTTGAAATTATGTGGACCCTATAACGCTCAAATCACCCTCTAAACCAATTGAAAGAGTGAGTGATCGTAGCTAGTGAAAAATCCAACAAAGAGTCGGGGTTGAATCCCACATGGAATGTTACGTCGTGGAGAATTCCTTATTATGAAATTTGGACTTTAAATTAACTCATTTGTAATAGTTAAAACAATTGGTTGGATGGTACCACCAACTTAATATAAAGATTTGTTTATCGATTATCACAATTAAACTAAAATATCGAAGAAATCAAAATTTAAGAAGCAATTAATATAGGGGTTCAGGGATTAGATATCGATGTCACATAGGGGTGATTGTGTTGATCTAGAGTGATCTGACCCATAACCTCTCTTTCAAGCAACCATATACGTCAAACCTAAATGGCTAGTATTTAACTAATCACCCTCTCCAATCAATCTCTTTCGAACATCAACGGAAGATCAAAAGTAGGAATTAGTTTGCAACCTAAATCTTCAGTTAACCCTATGGTAATTGGACCGACTTCATGCATGAACAATAACAAAAGAGCATAGCACAATACCCACTACATTGAATAAACACCCAACCCCATTTGAGAACTCTTAATTCCCGGGTTTTCACCCCACCCATCACAAAAAGTAAACAAATTATACATTCCATGACAATAGCCATGGGTAACATGAAATGAAAAAATTTAGAGTAAAACCACGTTGCATTCAATCTTCAATTTATCAAATTTAGAGTCCAAGTTGTAAAACCCCAAAAGCTAGAAAAGTTTTCTTTAAAGGTAAAGTGTTTTTCAATTCTGTGAAACTACTCTCCAAATTAAAAATCTATTGTGAACTATCTTCCAAAAAATCTCTCTTTAAAATGACATCCATTGGGCTATTTATGTTTTCTCAAAATTTGGCCCAAAATTCCACTTAGTGACTTACTCAGCAACATTGTCGGACTTTCCAAACTTGGTCGAAAAATCTACCTTCTTTACTCAGCTCACCTTGTGAGTCTCTAATATTCATGTGTTTAAACCTCCAATCTTCTAAGCTCATCGAACATGCCTGAAAAAACACCAAGCCTAAAAGCTAGTTTGGCAAGCCCTATGGAGTTTGCTTTGTGCATTTCAATGAATAGCCCTTTGGAGTTCAGATTGCTGATCTTGATAGTGCACTTTTCCATCTTTTAAAGCTCGAAAGACGGACAAAATTTGGTCCGCAGAATGCCTTCGGCAAATTTATGTTTGGGTTTTACAACTCCTATGCTTCCCTTTGAAATGTTCCAACCTCTTTTCAACCTCCACTCATAACAATGTTATCTGAAAGAAGTAAAAACAAAAATAAAGTCTTGGATTGCCTTCTAAGAAGCGCTTTATTTAATGTCATGGCACGACATATTGCTCAAACTCAACAATCATTTTTTGTGGTTTGGGATTGTCACTAGGAAAGTTCCCTTCTCCCTTGGATTTAGATGAGTGAAAATTTGAACTAGTTGGGTCTCTAACTGTTTGATAGCAACCGAGTGAGAAGTCACCATCTAGGATAAAGTTGAGAATTCATTTTTCAAATTCTTCACACCTTTTTGTAGATCCTTACAAATATGTCTTCCCTCCAGATTCCTTTCGGACCACCTGGTTCTTTTAGGCGTGGAAGATCATGGGGAGGCACATACCTATCTTTGTCCTTCTCCTTGTCTTACAAATTTCGACCCCGCTTGTCTTTCTAACCACTATGTCTATCCTTGTTCCAACCTTGTCTTTGATAATTTTTGTGAAACCCCCTACTTGATTTTCCAAGTAATGAACTTCCTCATTGTATAATGCCTCAAATTTGGCATTAGTTGGGCACTACCCATTGATGGTTCCAACCACATTTACCGTGGTTCCACCTTCTATGACATGTTTAGAAAAAAATTGATCTGAGTTATCATTTTGGTCATGTTTAGATCCTTTCATGGTCCTTCTCGACGGGTTGTTTGCTCAAACCCACTTGTAGAAGCTTGGTCTTCTCTAGTGTTCCATGCTCAGTGAACTTAGTCATATAATCTAGTAACAAAGAAGATACCTCATTCTGTTGTGTTATTAATCCACCATGGAATAATGGTTATCCGAGCTAAATTAAGGCTACAATAAAAGTATTGTAGCAGCAAATTAACTGGAACGACATGCATTGGACATTGCAAAAGTAACTTTTTGAACCTCAGCAATGTCCAAGGGCTCACCACCATTACGCTTGAAATTTTGGATATGGACGTGAAGTTTAACAATCTGCAAGGGTGGAAATAATCTTTCAAAGAATGCATTAGTTAACTTATCCCACGTAGTAATAAAATCATTTGGCAAGTACGCCAACCATCTCGTAGCGTCTCCCATTATATAGAATGAGAATGACCTCAACCTCTCAAATTCTTGGGATATATTATTGAACACAAAGGGTCCACATAGCTCCTTGAAATTCCTAAGGTGCTCATGGGGATCCTCATGATCTAGACCCCAAGGAGCCTTTCATTTGGAGCAATTGTATCATACTTCTAGTGATGTGAAACACCATCCTCTTGGTTGTAAGAGGTATCTGTATTGCTCCATGGTTTGCATGACATTAATGGTCTTGTCATTCAAATCACAGATCAAGCTTGTTTAAATTGAGAGATTTTCTAATTGGTTGAATAAAAAATGGTGAAGTTCTTGAAGAATATTGTTGAATCTTTGTTGATTGAGTTGTTGAATGCCTAATGCTGAATTGATTCGTAATTCCAGTTGCTTTTAGAGTTAGATCTATTGGGTATTGAAGGTACTAATGACCTTAAGGATTTGAGACAAGAACTATGGAGGTTTAGGGGGTTTAGCGTTGAAAAATGAGTTGAGAATCGTCAGACATCACCTGGACAAAGCCAGGCGCGGCAGGCCCAATCTGCGCTAGAGGGCTGGGACGACATATCTGTGCTTCGCCAGAATGAGGCCTCTGAACTTGAGGCCTAGCGCGGCGCGCCCAAAATGTGCCCAAATCTACATTTTCCGCCCATTTTTCATAATTCAGTCCGATTAAGCCTTTCAAGGTTTTTAACACTTTCTAATGATCCTAACTACTCTAAATGACTTCTAATCATATAGAAATCATGCAGAAACACATATTTACATCCTTGAATCCATAACTTCAAATTTTACGAAAAAGTTAGAGCCAAGTCGAGAAAATTCCTGAAGTCCTTTCAAGAAGTCTGTCTTTAACCTTGTTTTATGACTTTAAAGATCAGGTTGAGTAAGGACTAAAGATAAGAAGAAAAATTCCGTTTCAAGTTTCATAAGTCTTTCAAAATTATTTTTAAGTGTCATTTTAATACTTAAGCTCGAGTTCAATTCAGAGTAAAGTGAAGGATTCCTTCAAGGAAGTATATGAAAACAAAGTATTCCCAAAGGAGCTTAAATTTTTTTCATATTTATAAAGAAAGGAAACTGAGATTTCCAAAGAGCCTTCGGGCTAGTTTTCAGTTAAATAAAAATAGCTTTCTAAATGAAGCAAGCAGGGAAACTGAGATTTTCAAGATAGCCTTTCAGCTAAGTATTTTGAGAAGTAATCTCAAATCACAGAGTCAATATGTTTTTATAAACATAAGAGACAATATATTTTAGTGTAGTATTGAGTACCGATATGGGGAAGAGTTTAAATAACTCACAGCCCCCATAAACCATGGGTAGAAGAAAAGGGTCATACTTTTTAAATGAACCCTTTTGATAGTAGACTAGTTAATCCATTAGGCAATTCAGGTTTTATACCTTTGGACGGGTATAGAATGCACTGGCAACGTGAGGTAGATCGATGTATCATTAGTGTAGCTCTTAAGTGATGGTTGTCGGTTATAGAAATTCCCACAGAAGTTAAATGTATGTATATATATATATATATATATATATA